>NW_015150780.1:838827-869704 GCF_000732505.1 Cyprinodon variegatus
ATAAATAACTGCAACTGTGGTAAAAGGTGGTTGTAAAAAAAAATTAAGGGGACTAACTGTAATCACTTTTCTAGTCACATTTTGAATTCATCTTTATTGTCTAAATCTAAAGCTGATAGAAAAATTTCTCAAAAAGACAAAGTTGGAATTATTGCAAATGGTTGTTATTTACAGAAGTGATTAAGGGAGCCTGAACACATAACCAGAACAACCTATTTTTCTTTACCTTGGAAGCTTGTATCATTTTTCATTTATGTAACTTGTGTTACTTTGTATAGGTATTTCACTGTAAATCCGAAATACTTTTACAGTACACTGCATGAAAACAGCACTGCATAAGCAGCAAAGCCGATATACATAATACAGTCACTTTAGGGTTTGCTTCCATTTGTGTGTGACAAAACACACTTTATGCCAGCGAATTGTGAATATGACTGTGTTTGCACAATATGGATCAGATGCTTTCACTGATACCCCCTGCAAATTTTCCGTTTCAAAGCCAGCAGAGGAAAAAAGGCAGCAGAGCCTTGCCAAAGTTAGCAAACCATGTCAGAGAAACACACATTCTGAGCCCTCCCTGGCTCTAATCCGCTTTTGCCACCAATCTATCTCCATTCCCCTAGTTCTTCTATCCTTTTTGCTCACTTTCTTTTTTTCAGAGTCTCATTATCAAGCTGACCCATCTCTCTTCTAATCGATATCACCCTGTCGATCAGTAGAGAGAGAACAGGAAAGGAATGGAGTGAATTAAGAAGAAGGAGTTGAGGAAAGGAAAGGATGGTGCAGGTGATGACTAGATGGGTTAGGAGAAAAGGTAACAAGACAACATGACAACAAAAAGGCTACATAGAAAACTGTTTGCTACAGAGGAAAAATAAGTACTTATTTATCATTATTTACCCAGTGTTGGAGGAACATTTACATGTTGATCCATTACAATAACACCATGTCATTAATCCAGAATCCTCCCCACTCATCATGCCTCAACACAAGATGAGAGATTTGTTGCTATCCATATTACTGTTATGACTTGACATCAATGTTTAACTCAGATACAATGCCATCATCCCACCCTGCTCAGGTTTTTGTCCAAATTTTTTTTTATAGTCTCCTGTCAGAGCACAGAACAGAGGGTCCAGTATTTAATGCCAGTGGGATTACTTCAAAAGTGTTTACTTAAAATAATAAACACTGTATAGAAGTGGTTAGGGCAGCCAAGGCTGGAACCTCTAGTTTTTAAGTTCAGTCCATGCCCAGAGAATGAGGTAGGATCCAGCCGGTGGGCTGTCAACAAGATATAGTGGTTGCCGCCCAGAATGTCCCAGATGCTGCAGCCCCGTAGAACATGCAGGAGTCCCAAGCCAGGCCAGACAAATAGATCAGAACAGGAACAGGCAGGCTCAGAGGTCCAGGAGTTCGAAGCCAGGTCAGGCAAAAGATTAGACATGAACAGGCAGGCTCAGTGGTTGAGAGAGTGAACAGGTCAGGATCAGGTATTGAGAAACACTAAGGTAATGCTAAAAAACACTCTCACCACTGCGATCAGACAGTACACAGGAATGCTCAGTGGTTGAGAGGCAGAACAGGTCAGGATCATCAAATCAGAAACACCAAGAAACTCTAAAAACACTCTCACCACTGGTTAGCAAGAATAAGAGTAATGTGGCCCAGATGACTGGGAGCAAGCGCCTTTAATAGAGACAGGAGCAGGTGAACCACATGAGCAGTGATTGGATAATGGGCAGAGTTACACAGGTGAATGGAATTAGTAATTAAGCCAGTCATCAGCTTCAAGATCATCTTCTTCTTGCTTTATTACTTTTTATTATTTAACTCAGTCTACTGCTGTCTTACCCTGTTTAACATAGCCTTATTCCTTTATCACAGGTATTATTTTCTGTTCCAAAAATTTTTCCTCAAAAAACATTTCTCCTACTCTTGCTATTTGACAGGTTCCTAAGACCGAACGGTGATGCCTTAAGTGACAACAACTACATTCTTGACTTAAAAAAATAGCCAGTCTTACAAGATTTACTGATTAAGCTAGTAATATTCTAGACAAAAAGCATAAATACTAAATCCTTATTTAATTGGGGTGGAACCAAAACAGTTTGCATGTTTTATTAATTGCATTCACATTATGTGTGCATCACATGCCCACTTATCGCATTGTTTGCCGTAGCTAATAACATTCATTATTTGGATTTTTTTTTAAGATCAGGTCCTAACTAGAAAATTGACATTAATGTAACTAACAAACATTTCCCTTAGATTAAATATATCAGCTGCAGGCATTTGCTGAATGCTTCTTTGCAGCAAAAAAAAAAAAATACATGCTGCTCTGACTTTGCCAACTCAAAAAATACAACTCTCCCATTCTGCTCCACTGTATGATCATCATCTGTACCTGTCCAACAGGGTCCACAAGATTCATCATTCTGAATTCATTTGAGATGTTAAAAATTTCGGTCGAGAAATTAGCAGAGAAATTTTAATAACAACAACAATGAGTCATTATTTACAAAAAAAGAAAATAATGGACAGTGGTAAACTGTTCATAGAGTGGCCAATAGGGCTGGGTAAAAAAATTGATTCTGAATCGATTCCTTTACATTTTTGCAAACTCGATGTCTAGGGAATGAGATCAATTAGTTTTATTGTGAAGAGCGTGATGTTCACATTCAAATGAGCAGGAAAGATGCACTCAAGATTACTTCAAGCCAGACAGCTGCAAATATAGCCAATAGGTTGACTGAAGACATAAACAAATGGGGACTGACCAGGAAACACCCTGTAATTGTTACAGACAACGCTGCAAATATGGTTTGTGCAGTGAAGATAATTCAGCTCATGCATGTCTGCTGTGTCCCTGCTGTGTCACGTCTGCTTGCTCGAGTGAGGCTTCAGTTTTTCACTTTTCAGAAACAAGTTTACACTTTTGAGACAGTTTTGTTCACATGCCAAGTTTAAACTGTCTGATTTACAAGTTTGCACTTTGAGTTTAATATGACAGGAAAAAATAAAATACATAAGTATTTTGAAACGCAGTTGAACCACTTTCATTATTGTAAAAACAGATTGAATCAAATTTAATCAATTTAGAACTGTATGAATCAAAATCGAATCGATTCAGGACTTTTAGCAAAAATACCCAGCCCTAGTGGCCAACCAGTCCAAAGTTACTTCAAGACGGGGTCAACAACTTATTAAAGACATCATAAAAGAAAGTAGCAAAACATCTAAAGTACTGCAGATATCACTTGTTTATGTTGATATTACAAATATCCTTCATTGTCCCACTGTGGTGAAATTTGTTTGTGCTTTGATTTAATAAAAAAAGACGAAATACCATGCAAGGGGCAGTTCAACTTGCCTACAAAATAGATAAAATATATCAAAATAAATACGTAACAGAACAATGTGTTTAATGATCCCCCAACACTATCCCCTCTCATTTATTTTTAGAGTCTTCAGAGATGAGAGAAAAAAAAGAAAGCAAATACTCTGCACACTGTCATAGAGTGAGTGGGTGGATGACAGGGGAAGTGGAAAGGCAGAGGATGAAACCAAAGGAGGTAACAAAAAAGTCATAGATTAGACACTTGGGGTAAGAGAGGAACAACTGTAGGAAGGCAGACAGGGTGGGGTGGGGGGGTGATCATAGAAAAAGTGTGAAGGATAAGCTAAAAGAATGGTCTTATTGGAGGGAAAGAGTGAGGAGGAAACAATAATAGGAACTAAGGCAGTGAAGAATAATAGCCTGAATGGGAGAGGGGTACGAAAAGGAATCAAACTGTCTTACATAACAGCTTGTGAGTCTTTGCATGGATGTTTTCAGTTAATGCATTTAGAGAAACACAAAAAAGATTTTTGTTTGGGCTCACTCAAACAGGTCAAAAAAAGTGTGTTTGCATGACCATGTTATTGGCAGGCTTTTTCCACTCTTGCTCACTGACACCTACTTTGTTTGCTTCTAAAGAGACTGGACCTATGTTAAAGAGATGGCTATGTTTTGCCTGCTGTGGGGCTAAATGTTTATACCTCTGTCAAGAAACTGTGTGGCACTGATGATCTACGCCTACGTTCATCTGTGGAAATCTCATCTGTTGCAGTATTTCTTTCTGTGAATCACTGGAGTGAGAGGGAAGTGAGAAATGATCACACCAACTCACTCTGTTGACACCATAGTGCTGTGTGCCAATCTAAATAATTGAATGCAATGTTCCAAAACAATCACTATATTTGCTGGCTCAGAGCTTTTCCAGTCAGTGAACAAATAAATACAATACTTAGAATATACCAAAAATAAAAGAAGTGGTAATAAGTGCATTGTACAGTATATGTATATATACTGTATGCATAAATTATATGACTTTCAGAGAAAAACTGAAAAAAACAACTTAGGGTATTTTCTGGACTATCTAGGTAAAAAACTAAATTTCCAGCAATGATTGTAATTTATTTTTTAGAAATACTTCTAAAAGAGAACAAAAAGTCTAAGAGTTACAAAAATACTCTTTTTAAAAGAGGGACAGTGACTTATCCAATACCTAAACACTTACTGGAAAAGCTTACATTGGAGCAGTGGTCTCAAACTCAAATCCTCAAAGGTCCAAATCCAGCAACTTTTAGATACATCCCTTGCCGCATGTAAATAGCTTAACTGCCTCACTAGCTCTTCTAGGAAGGTCATACTGGAGTCAGGTGTGTAAAGCAGAGATGCATCTAAGGCTACATTCTCAATACAGGCAAATGCAAATTCTATCTGTTATTTTTACCAATTTGCAAATTTGACTTCTTCACAGCAGTCTCAACAGCCAAATTTTTATCTTATACAGTGCTAAAAAATCTGGTTTAACCAATTTCCATATGTGGTACTTCCGATACATATCCAGTAGTTTTAAAAAATCTAGAGTCTGAACAATAATGGTAATTCTTTTCTGACTTTGACGTCATTGCGAGGGCTTCCATAACATTTCCACTGAGATGCCTGTGCAGCAGCAGCATTTACTTATTGCTTTTCAAACTACCGTTTTTAATTAACAAAGAAATGGTGAATGTTGGCTATAGCATGGTGTCTGAAATCTCAAAAAGGATGGCACATGTCACAGAATTACATCCAACCTCGAAGACAGTTGTCCTAAACATTGGAACACTGAATTATATTGCAAAGTTTACATTTGAAATATTTGGGGCTGCATTGTGACGCAGTTTGTAGCACTGTTGCCTTTCAGCCAAAAGGTTCTGCCGACATAGGCACTGACTCCACCGCAACCCTGATGGAATAAGATGGATTGATAGTGGACTTGTAGGAACTCTTTGAGCAGGAGATCAGTCGGCTTTAATATTTTCTAGGAAAAGAGAAACCTCTTTAAGATGGATGGATTTTACCTAAACGGGTGAGGTGCAAAACTTTCGGCTTCCAACTTTTGTATTCCATGAACAAGGAATATGATGTGTATGTGAAAATGATTTCCCTGATGATAAATGTCACCCTGCTGAGGTCTTGAAACAGGAACCACAACGCAATGAACAAAAGGTAGGGACAACCATAATGGCAGATAAGGCAATGGCAAAGAGATCAGATTTGTCAATGCTTTGGAGCATTATAACTTCCCTTGGATTCATACAGGCTACTTTGCAAGTCCCACAGAACACCCAACTACTCTCTAACTGGGTTTCATTAAGCCCTCCACAGCCCCATCACCTGTATCCAGTCAAAGACTACTGCTGAAACTGCCCCCCAACATGAAAACTCAAAGCCTCTCCTCCTGTCCCTCTGCCAACTCCTCTCTTCCATATCTTTTTGCAGCACTACCTAAAAACTGTAGAGCTCTGACTCTGTCTCCTTCTCATGCAGAGAAAGCTGACAAGTTTCACAAACAGGAACTTCAAATTGCTTTTCTTTATTAAACTTTGGCTTCTTTTGGTAACGTTATCAGAAATGATCCTCTCCAGGAAAAGTTGGGGCCCGTAAAGGAAGAGTTTTAAAATCTCAGTTTTAATACGTGGAAGAAAGAACACAGCTAAAAGGACAAACAGTAGTACACTATCCAAATTGAAAACCTGGCAGAAGCCAGATTGATACATGCAGTTCAATTTAATTCTACAGAGTATCCGTCTAGAAAGGCTCATGTGGAAAGTGTTTGCAAAAGGAAGGACATTAAGTACAATTCTTCAAGCTGACTGGGTATATCACTAAGCGGCACCTGCCTCTCATGTTGAGCTTTTAGCCAATTGTTATGATGTATCACATTTCAGATTTGTTTTTCAACTAGCAGAGTTAAGTGATAAATCACTCTAAAACACTCAACAAGCAAACATATTTCCCACTCACAAAGGCACAGATTATATTCTATTGCTCACTTTTCCAAAAACGAAATAGAGGATATTCCAGCTAAAGCAGATGGAGCTACATGTCTACAATACATCCACCGGCGCAGCCATGTTTTTTTTCTTTTGTTAGCATCATACACGTCACTGCTATTCATTGGTTTGAAACATATCTGTATTTGAGGCCAATGCATCTACTGGCTTCTGGCAAGATGAATTTTCGGAAGCTTGTGAATTCACAAATGGAACAATTTATCTTAATTATAAGGTAAAAGCTCAACCAACAGTATGGTCAAAAACTTTACACAAGCTTATCCTCCTGCTTCCACTTTACCCTGTAACTCAGTAGATGAGCTGGTTGATCATTTTCTCTCTAAAGTTGCATACATCATTGAATCCATTGCTCAAGTTAAAGTGAAAGTTGTCTCCAGGCAGATGAAATCTCCAAGGAGAAAAGTTTTAGCATTGAGAAAAGAAAAGAGGGAGTATTGAAGCCAAATGAAGGTGGCAAGAGAATGGACTCCTAGGAGTTACAAAATACAGAAATCTGAAATCTATAAACTTCACAAATACCATTCACAACTAAAAGATCCAAGAGCATCTTTATTCTCTGAGATTATCAATAAAAACATTAACAATGCTTACACCTTATTTGCCTCAGTTGACAGGTTAACAAGCCCTCCTCTCTCTGTGGCCAGTAACCTACAATTTAAAAAGGCCTGCAAAGTTCTTTACAGGGAAACTATAAGGTATTAGAAAAACAGTCGGTACATGTACGTCAACTCCTTTACTAATGCTGACAGGAGTTATAAGAAACTCTGTTAAAATGTCACAATTCGGCCAAATAAACAGCAAAAGTTTAGAAGAAAATGTTCATCAGTTAAGCTCCACTACCTGGTCTTTCAATGTTTTAACCACAGGTTTTATTAAGAAGGTTTTACCTGCTTTTGAGACTGATTTAATTCAACTGGCTTCTCTAAATTCTCCTTAGGTGTGAGTGTGTGCGTGAATGGTTGTGTGTCCTGTTTGTCTCAGCATTGCCCTGCGATGGACTGGCGACCTGTCCAGTGTGTACCCCGCCTCTTACCAGACAGCTCGAGATCGGCACCAGCACCCCTAGTGACCCCACTTGGGATAAGTGTGACGGATACTGGTTGCATACTACTATAGGTTAGAGGATCTGAGAAAACTGCACTACTCTGTCTCTTGAGGAAGCTTCTGGAAGGACACTACAAAATGTATAACTTAACTAATGCAGCGTAAAAAAAAAGTAATTTAAATATTTCTTTAAATTTCAAGTTTGCCTTAAAACATTTAGCAAATGGAAGTGTTTGTGCAGGTAAATGTATTTGAACAATTTCATGTTATAGTCACAAGGACGAATTCCTGGTTAAGTAATAGTCAAATATGATTAATAAAGAATACCCAAACAATGTGAATTTAAAGCCGTAGGGAAGCGGCTGTTCCAACGGTTTCAGTTCTCTAGTGGTGCATGACTTTACACAAGTGAATAAAGCGAATGTGATTTGTTGATTATCAAGGGAGCGGGATTGTTCTTGGAAGGTTGGCAAGAAAGTCTGATTGTGGCCGGTGTCTCGGAAGCATCTTGCTAACCATTTAGCAACTTAGTGCTAGTAGGTTCCCAATGGAAAATTACATTGGGACCAAGTAGCACTTAAAGATACAAACATCCATCCCTGTGAAGACTGGGATGTAACTCAATGGTAGAGTAAACGATTCTATTTTTTCTTATTTCAACCCTTATATTTGCTGCGACATATGAATCAAGATGCTATGACTGAAAAAATATGATTGACAGATGACCGCTGATATATGATTGGCCGAATTTAGGTGTACAAGCTGACGTATAACTAACTAGCCTGCAAAAAATAAGAGAGAAAAAAAACACAGATTTTAAGACAGGATTTTTTTTTTTTTTTTAAAGAAATTTTCTAACTCTTTGGACAATATGGTCTGATAAAGAGTACATTTATATACATGTTTAAACCAGAATGAATTGAAATTTAAATATGTCTTTCCTACAACTTTAATGTCTAATTAAGCTACATTTATATATCACTACTATCTACTCACAAATAAATCCCTCTACACTATCACAACTTTCACTTAATTGATTATCTGCAAGATAAACTGCTACACTGATATAATCATCAACCTGGGGTTAGATGCCTTGCTTTCTGACATGTAACCACATTTAACAGGGGTAATCTGGAGTCAAATCCATAACCTTGCGATTACAATACAACCCCTCCACATATCAAGCGACAGTCTATTTTAGTTACAGTCTAGTTATTCCAAAACTTTAACATGAACACGCCATAGTAAGGTTGATTTTCTTACCTGGTTGTGGTGCTCAATGCCCATGCTGATAGTGTTTATAAGAATTGCGATCATGATGCCCCTGCTAAAATACTTGCTCTCCACAATACCCCAAAGTTTCCGTCTCATATCTTTCCAAAGATCCCTGCACTTTCCAAAACATGTCCTCCTTCGCCCAATCTCTTCCTCTTTCTTCTCCTTTAAGTGATTATCCTTGTCTGTTTCCTTTACAGCATCCTCTTCGTTTTCTTCCCCATTCTCCAAATGTCCTGTAGTAGTTGCACCTTCTTTTGTACAGATGGGGCACTCCTCAGGGTTCTGGACGGTAAGGCTTATAGAATTAGCTTGGGCCTGGGAGTCATGGTTTGACTTGCTGTGGTGTGGACATTTGAGGGCTGTAGGAATACAAAAACACAAGTATAGTGAATGCTATCTAGTCTTATGCATTGAACAGCTATGTAGTCTTTATAACATGTGTTTTCTATGCCATAAAAATAGTCCCTTTAGTAATTTCACTCTTACTTACATCTATGGTGCCCTGAATGATGTCGATCTCCATTTACATTCCCTCCACCTCGTCTGTTACCCCTTCCTGCACTGGCTGGAGCGGGCTTGCCTCTCAGAGTGTAGTAGAGTGCTGTTGACCTCCTCTTGGCCTTGCGAAGTACGTGGCAGACCAGCTGAAAGATCTCTTCGTAGCAGTCCCCTGGCTCAGCCATGCTAGCTAAGGTGGAAGAGGACAGGCACTGTGCCCTTTGCTCCTGCATAAGCTGGTGCTCTCGCTGTTTAGTCTCTGAAAACTGGGTGGCAATGACCACCAGGCACAGGTTGATCATGAAGAATGAACCAATCTGTATGAAAAGGGGAATAGAAAGTAATAGTTATTTAGGAATACCATTTAACATAACAAATCTTAAAAAAAAACAATTAAAGATCAGTGTCTACACTAACAATGTATATATTCATAAGAATGTAAGGAATTATATTTTCCCCAAGGATAAATATACACTTACTATAAGCTCTGACACTTAAATGGTTGCAAATGATTTGTCTAAATCAAAATCTATGCCACCCTTCTATAATTGTATCTATAAAGAATAATAACTAGATAAAAATGTATTATTTTTCATTTCTCTGCTACACAAAATTGCATGTCGAATTATTGAGCCTGTTGCGGGTAATCTAGCTATACACTAAACAATGCACAATTAATTTTAGGTGTTAAAGTGGTGCAGACTGCCATACCTAAATCAAGACTTTGTGTGTTCTACAGGCTGTTACCATGAATAATTTTAAAGAGCAGAGTGGATTTATATTTTTGAATCCAAAAGGCCACTAAAATTTGCAAAAGCACCGCAAACACATGCCGGAAATTATTGCTATGTGTAGGAGACACAGATAGAGAATAAACTTAAGTAACTTAAAAAAAACAATAATAATCAAGACTTTATTGCCTTTAAGATTACTTGGAATCACCAACTAGGCAGAGTAACTTCTGGCTTGAGGAATACTGCTACAATACTTTCTACCGGTACTATCTATACAATATTGTTAAGATTTTTGTATTATTATTTTTTTCTTTCATTAAAAGTCACAGTATTCAGTTTATAAAAAGAAAGGGAAAAACAAGTTTGGATGGCTCCAGAACCACAGATGTGTGAACAGTGGCAACAGGATCAGGATTTATAGAAAAAAGCTATATTTCCATCCATCCTCTTGATGGGGTCACAGAGGGCTGTTGACTATCACCAGCAGCCTAGGCGGGAATGGACATGGTACAACCTGGACAGATCATAGGGAATCACAAAAACACCAAAGGGCAATTTAGAGATGCCACTTAATCCAACAGTAAGCTTTTTGAGTTATGGGAGGAAGCTAATGTACCCAGATGGATAGGCTTGCATATTCATGAAGAAAATTATGCCTAATTGATTTCCTCTCATTTTACAGACGCAATCCTTGGTGCACCTAGTTAGTAGAACAGTTTTGCTTGGGCTAACAAGGTATTTTTCTTTTAAACCTTAGTATTAAATCAGACCCATTGAGTTTGGTGCAGAAATGTGAAAAAATGTGAAAAATATATTTCACAGCGTACTTGTTAGACAAAGAAACTGATTAAAAAACAGGAGAGTTGGCACTTTCCAGAGGTAGTAATGGAAATCATTCAGCAGTGCTGTAAGTGGCCCTTACTGGTTCAGAACAATGATTATATCAATACTTCCTAATGCTGACAAACCTTAAAATCAGGCTGCTGGACAAGGCGTAAAACTCAATATTTTTCTTATAGCTCTAAATAGTTTCTTGGTCTCTGTTTTTTGAGAAAAATACACATTTTGAAGGCCAAATCTTTGGGAACAGGCATGTTCAGAAAAAGATGCACAAATACAAAATCCAAAACTAATCACCTTCTACATTTAGACCTTGATCTGCAATGATCAAAGATTTAATGCAAGGTGAAGGTCTGGGCAAATGAGAGATATCTTACGGAGTGAAAAACACGAAGAGGAAATGTAGTTGGGAGGTGGAAAGAAAGGAGGAGAGACACCCATCTGTGGTCTGTGGGTCAAAGCAGGTCTGCAGGTGTGTGAGGCTTTGATTTCCCTTCCAGGCTTGCATCTGTGCGAGTGTCTATTCTGTGATTCTGATCAGTGGACAGCTTTATGCATAATCAAGGGGGGCAGTCGGATATCACACGTTTAGATCATTGCTGCATTATGCATGCATGGAAGCAGGCGCACACAAACACACACCAGTATGCAGAGTTATAGTATGCATTGTGTGATCTCAGAAATATTCCACAAATAATGACAGTAAACCAGATTCGCTACAAAATACTTTTACAGATTTTGTGGTTGCTGCTTTTACATACTTTTGGATGCTTTAGAGCTTTTTCATTTTGCAGATTTGACAGGACACCTGAGCCTGCTACTAATGGGCAGTCATCTACATCATCGTCATCATCTGCACCTCCTGTCAGTAATCTACATCTACATTATAGTTGCCATCATCCTTACCATGCTCGCCTTCATTATCGCTATCATCTCCATGATCACCTGTCTTGCATGTGCTGCCTGCATCATACTCCCCAGCGTTGTGCGGCTCACGTTGACACTTTTGTCCTGATTCCCTGTTGTTCAATGGATTAGGAACCAGCGTAACAAAAGGTGGTGATGGTGGATTCGATTCTACCAAGTTATTAGACAAGGGGATAAAGTAGGGCTCATCTCTGCCCCACATTCCTGTCTTAAAATTGAGAATCAACTTAATTTCTAGATGATCCTCTGAGCTTTATCAAGGGCCCCCTGCATCAATGCTGCTCCTAAAGGCTATGTCCAGGTCTCCCTCACATTCAGGCCACTTTGGACCAAAACATCAGCCAGAAAGCATAGGTACTGAGAAGTGGTCTGTGGTTCCCACATGCAGAACCACTCCTCTATTGAGTGTGTCTTACTAACTGTCAATAATTACCACCTGCTGTCTATTCCATTTGCACAACAGCATGTGAAATTGATTGTCAACCAGTGTTGCTTCCTAAGTGGAGAGTTTGATTTCACAGAAGTTTCAGAAGCAAGAATTTCTGCGATCAGCTGACTGTTCCACGCTTCCGGTGGAAATGAGAGGTAACTATGCCTGCCACCGTGATATTATTGTTAATAAAATAAGTCTACCCATTAGACTCTGTTTCCATTTATAACACTTCCCTTCATTGTAACAACACTATTGTGGGTACCAAAAGCATTTAACTCACTAACCAAAAAAAATGTATTGGTTAAACTACGCTATTTTTCTCTCTCTTGCCCATAGCTGCCATTGGTAACCATGAAATAACATTGATCAGTGGGCTTGCAATACAATACTTTGCATGGACCATTTATGGTTAAATGTGGGAATGTTGAGGGGAGAACATGAGGTGGAGCCTTAGAGGTAAGCTTGTGCAACCCGGTGTGATTTAAAATGGAAATTTTCTTGTTTACATGCGGTTGCATGGTATCATAAATATGAAACATTTTTTGCACAAATAAATTCCACAAAATCTTTACATGAGACCCTGATTTTTTCCAACAATTTTCCTAGCTTGAAACACTAGGCTTTCCACAAAGCAATACAAGCATCTAATTGTAAAAAAATTATCAGTTAGGAGAAAGACATTAAGAATAACTAGCATCATAAAAGCAGAGAACAATAGAAATAACCTACATATAATAAATTACATGCAAACCCTTTCCATTTCTTTAAAGGTAATCTAAATATTTGTAAATGAAATAAAATAATTCAGCAATGCTGTCAGAAGAGCAGCAGCAGCACTGACGATCTCCTGCAGGGTTGTGCATTTCTATTTCTATTTCAATACAGAACATAAAATTCAATTTAGATACACACTGATATAAAATAAAATTCCTCCTGATTAGTGAATCTTTCGGTTGTTTAAGTTTTTTTTTTTTGAAAAATGAATAATAAAAAATGGCAAAATGGTGGCAAAATGGGATGAGCTAAATTTAAAAGAAGGTTTTGCTTATGATTTCTATTCAACATAAACATTTTTCTTTTAAAAAGATCCATTTTATCCATTGTCCGACATGAAACAAGAGAACATATATTTCTTACATGTTCAGTCTCACACTGTCTCACACATGTTTTCCTTTCTTTAATTTCCAAAAATAAAAAATACGTATCATATTTCCAATTATTACAAAGTAAGGTTTGTTGTGGCAAGGTAAAGCCGGATCTGTGCAGAAAAAAAACGATTTACTTGGCGGTGTGGTTCATCGCAGCGAACACTGCTGCAAGCCCTTTGAAAGGATGCTTCAATTCCAGGTTTCTCCAAGCAACATTTCATTTAACTCACACGTTAAGCCCTTTAAGCAAACATAGTACAAGTCTTTACTAGTGTTACTTACAATGATGAGTAGGATGAAGTAGATGAAGTTGTAAAAGGAGTGTGCGTCCATCACATAATACATGATCTCAACCCAGCCCTCCAAAGTTATCACCTTTAAAATAGACAGAGACATCTTAAGAGAGTGAAATTTTTTATAACACAGTTACATAAGCACAGAATCACACACACCTATATTCCCAATAAACTCTCCCACACATGCACAATCACACACGTACACACACACTATATATATATATATATATTATATATATATATATATACATGCATATTTATTTTTTTTTACTGAATTTAGTTGATCTGATGGATCTTTTTTGAAAATGGGACATACCTGAAAAATTACTATCCAGGCATAGACGATGTTGTCAAAGTTGATTGCTCCTTTGTGGGGGTTATTGCTTCCAGTATGGCACCTGGTATAATATTGGTTCCAATTGATGCACAGACCCAGAGCTTCCCCAGCCCCACTGCCATTAGACAGTGGCTCAGGGCTTAGGCCCAAAGACTGTCGGTGCAAAGCGTCTTCCTTATCAAGACAACAAATGCGTCCTCCTTCCCGCCTTGCTGGCACATCAGTGCATGACATGATGCCATTATCAGAACCCAGGGAGCAGATGAAGGGTCGCTCGTCATCCTCCTCTGGACGATAATAGGGAGCTGGCAGCGTCATACCTGAAGGTCTGTAAAATAAAAGTATGGTTTTATATATATATATATATATATATATATAGGTTAAGGCTTGGAAAACAGAAAAGATAAATGCTTTTACATCTCTATTCTGTATTAAAACTTGTTTCATTGATGGAATTTATATTTCGTAGAGATTCCAGTTAATAGTGCGAGATAGAGAAAGAAAAAATAAGGAAAACTGACAAATATATATTATCAGATATTCTATGCAAACTTTTGTTGACTGTGCTTTCTGAATCTCCCTCTAAAAATGACGTACACTATTCTCGTTCTACAGAAATTTTAACTTCACAATCCTCTTCTCTTATCATTGACCTCTGTCTTTAATTTTCATCTCTAATTTAATATTTTCTCTCCAGCTAATGGCAAAGCAGAAGAGAAATTAGAATACTTCAGTGGTGCAGTGGGTAGCAATTCTGCCTTGCAGCAAGAAGGTTCTGGTTTCAAATCCCAGCCCGGGGTCTTTCTGCATGAAAGTTGCATGTCTCCCTGAGCATGCATGGGTTCTCTCCGGGTACTCCGGCTTCCTCCCACAGTTCAAAAACATGACTGTTAGGTTAATTGGCTTCTCTAATTTCTCCTTAGGTGTGATTGTGTACATGCATCGTTGTTTGTCTCTGTGTTGCCCTGTGATGGACTGGCAACCTGTCCAGGGTTTACCCCATCTCTCACCCGGCGACAACTGGAGATGGGCACCAGCATCCCTCATGACCCCGCTTGGGATAAGCGTGATGAAAAATGGATGAATGGACAGTTATTTGTTTTAGATCTCCTAACAGCAGAGAAGGGGACTTATACCATAAATGATATTAACATTTTTAATTTGTTTCTTAAAAAGTCCTGCAGAGACTAGCTTTAGATAGAATAAAAAAAGCTATGAAATAGTACACACTACTACACAATGGTGTGATATCCAAAAATGTAGAAATAAATAATATATTAAATCTCAACTTTTATTGCAGTATCAGTATAAAGTGTAACATAGCTGCTTGGTTAATTTTTTGGGGGCTGTTATATTTCAGCTCCCATCCAATAGTCGCTTGATGCAATCGATGATAATAAATTGTGATGATATTGTAATAACTGAAAAGCGAACAAAGAGTAAGAAAATGTGGAGCTGTTAAAGACCAGTGTAATAACCAACAATATCATTGCAATTTCAAACTTCTCTAATACCATTGAACCTTAGACAGATATAAAACTTGATTATCAAGAGAATGTAAATTTAGCCATAATCCCTCTATAAGTACCTCTGTAAAATACTTACAGAAGTCATGGTCCAAATCCAAATTTTAAAATATCCCTCCCATGCAAACTTATCAAAGTCTCAGATATATATTCATTTTTTTGTGCTTTTCTTTTTTTATTTTTTGAAGGGTTTAACCCATATATGGGACTTGACCAACAAATTCTGGAAAGAAAGTAAGGATAAGGAGAAAGACTAGTGGAGCATGAATGAAGGTTGTTGTCCCCCCCTGCTTAGAGACTTGGCATTGCACAGCATGGCACAGAACAACCTGACTTCACACTGAGAACACACCTGCCAATGGAGAGCAAGTTGGAGGGAAGGGCCAAGGAATGGGAGTAACAAAAAATGTGCTAAATGTGAAAAATAGGTCAAAAACAATTTGCTAAAAGTTTCTTGTAAGATACATGAATTTGATAGCTGGCTTAAACTTGCAGACAAATAAAAAAAAAATGGACACTCTACACTGTCCCAGTAAAAGGACTTGTGTAATTACATTGTTCAGCTAGGTCTAAGAAAACACGTGACCCTCAGAAAAAAAAAAAAAAAAAAAAAAATCTTATTAAGTCAGTGGAAAAAAGCAGAATTTATGCTTTAAAAGGAGCAGAAGAAAAATTGCGAAGCTTACTGAAAGAGGGAGTATAAAAATGCAAAACAAATGCTGCACTTGACAGCAGCACTTAGCCCACCTCATTATAACTTCACAAACATATGCCCTTTANAAAAAAAAAAAAAAAAAAGAACAGACTACATTTTTTGGAAACAAAACACTGTTAACAATTCAAGCCTGAGTATAAAATGAATTATGCAGACTGAAAGAGGGAGTATAAAAATGCAAAACAAATGCTGCACTTGACAGCAGCACTTAGCCCACCTCATTATAACTTCACAAACATATGCCCTTTACTTAGCATAATAGTCCTCTTGCACTAACTCACACCTTTCAAATCCATTCCATTCCAGCCCCTTGACTATACCTAATGTATAATAGAAATAATATGCACACATAAGGCATTAGTTGTATAATAGGTAGCCCTTGCTTTAAAATTTGAGGAATGCACACATTTCCTGCATAAACAGTGCAAAGGTGTGAAACAGTTGGCATGTTGCAATATAGCTGTTCATTTAGCTTTGGGAATGTAATAAACTCATATCAAATAAAGAACATAAGTACATACGACTGATGTGAAACTCTAAGGTGAATGTGTCTCTGTTCATCTGATTATTTGATTGACAATTAGTGAAGGATGTGTCAGCAGGAAACACATAAGAATATGATTGAATGTAGTTCATACATATTGAGAGCAGATACAGTTTGATTTGCTTTCCAGTGAGCTGACACAAGCATAAAGGAAATGCAATGAAACACAGTTGAATAAGATTGAGTGTCACTCATGCTCTAAGACACAGTAGGTGATTCTATCACATGGAGTTGAAAATATAGTGGGATGCAGCTGGAAACTAATCGTGATCACAGTTGCAAAAAATAAATTTATTTATTTTTTATTTAGGACCCAGATAGAGAAGAGAATCTGCAGGCTGCGATGAAAAAGATTAATGATGAAAGCATGAAAATGGGTTGCGCTTTCTTGCATAATCAAAATATAGAGATTTAATAATAAAAAAGAAACATTCACAGAGATTTGCAAGATTTCTTACAACAATACTGGTTTGATGAGGTTAAAAAAAAGTGGAACGCAAATATTTGAGGAAAGAGCATCATAAATCCTGCTTGAACTTTTTATTTTTGTTCTTTGTACTCACATGGTAAAATTCTCTTCAGGGTAACATCGATTCCTCAGGAGTCCCGCCCAAAGCTGCACGCCAATAATGCCAAAGATGAAGAAGACGAAGAAGCAGAGAAGCAGCACGTTGCCCAGCATGGGGAGAGTGTCAAGCAGCAAGTTCACCAGGATGCGCATACCTGTAAGATTAAAGTCCAATAATCAGTTGTAGAAAATTACTATTTTACTACTTAGATGTCATTTTTGTACATTACTCCATTTAAATTATGTCATAGAAATTTTATCTGTTCTTAAGATATGCTGGTACCCTTGCACAGAACTATGAGTTTGCATACCTGCATGTTATTATATGACAGAGTAGATGGATATGCTGACAGCCCTTAAAAGACTACTATGCTTTCAATATTACCTCTATTATGATACAATTTAGGTATACATCAATAAGGGGTTGTAATAGCTACTGTATATTAATACAACCTATGTATGTCATGATCCACTCTGCACTTTTTGGTTCATTTTAAGTTTTCATTTTGGAATCTCAGTTATGCTTTATGTTATTCTGTTTTGTCAGGATTTATATCCTTTTTCTCTATTGTTTATTCCTTGGTCTAGTTTAAGTTAGTTATTCCTTCTCTTATCCACTAGTTTTCCCCTTGGTTAATCCTTGTTTTGAGGTCATTAGTTTTGTTCCACTTTAGCCTTATTCTAGTTTTTTTCTAGCTACAGTTGAGCCCTGTTTTCACTGGTTGCTCTTTCTTGCCCCTAGTGCCCTTTTTCTTTCCCTTTGGCTCCTTTCTAGCTCCTCCTATCTACACCTGCTCCCAATTATCTGATTACTCAATTCTTGGTTCTGTCTCCCATATATAATTCTCCTCTGCAGTTCATCAGTGCTTGTTTCTCATCGTTCCTTGTTCCTCATTTCTGTTTTCTCTAACATCTCCTGTTTTTCGGTGTTCTGTACTTTGTTATTTTTGGACTTTGGCTTCTTTGCCTTGGACCTGTATTGGCCAAGATTCATCTCTGCCTCTTGCCGTCTCTGCATTTGGGTCATCCAAAATCTCCACAAAACAGTGTATAGTAGTTTTTCACTTGTTTTTTAAGAAATTCAGCTAATTTAAAGGAACAAAAAGAAGTCAAGGTATTTCTATTTTCTCTGAACATGGTCCGTAGAACACAGATGTGGAAGATATCTGAGCAGCTTTACATACAAGGTTTATAGGTCTGTAGCTAACCTTCCAGAATGTGGACGATCAGATGGTAGACGCTATTAAACATTGGTTTTTGGGCTAAATCTGGTCAGCCCTTCATTGTCTTTATTTACTTCAGAAATGGTTGTTGAAAATTGGGTTGGGTTATTTTGTCTGATTTTGTCCCACTTTAATCCAATAACAGACTGTAAAAAAACATTGCAAACCCAGTTTTCAACATCTTTTCAATGATCGGAAAATTACGGTTTTAAACCTTTTATTTTTTAACCAAATGTAGACCCCGTTTGGATGTAAAACATGTAATAGTTTCAAAGTCTTTTCAACAAATTTTTGCCGGTGGGGGAAAAGGAGTCATGTAAAGTCCTCTGAACTGTTCCATGGGTATTGTTCTTCACTTTCTGTTCAGAATGTCCATTTCATTTTGAATCCTAATGAGCTTAATGAAGAGAGCTGAAAGGGATTCACTGTAGGTAGAAAAAAAAACCTGGCAAAAATGTATCAAAACACATTATAAAGGTTCTAGTAGACAACTCATCAATACGTGATACTGTATGTCACGTGTATGTAAGAAATAGCAGAAGTAAAGAGGATACTTTTAAATAGGGAAAAAAAAAAAAAAAAACCCTAATGTAAAAGATTAAAAGAGTTTTGTTGTGTGGATTGTTTGCTGTTTATCCAAGTACTTTGAATCCTTGCAAACTAAAGTCTGAATAAGCGATACATTGTTCCTGGTTTCAGTTTTAGGCCCCAACATGACAGTGATAAACACAGATCATAATCCTACTGAACATGTATGGGAAGATCTGGAACTTCTAATGCCCAATACCCAATCCCTAACTTTTTGAGAAGGAGTAACATTGAAATCTTTTGCTATGTTGTCTTATTGTGAAGTTGGAAAACCTGCTTGAAATGAACAATTGCCTCAAGGGTTGCTGCAACACTGTTTATCTAAGGTTTCGAAATGGCTCCACTGTTTCAGCTTTTTATTAGTTTCAAGTCATTTTAGAGACAGTTACGAGGTTACTTAAAAAGTGTCTGCTTTTGCACTTAACAGACACTATAAAACTAATCTACTCTGCTCCAATTTCTTCACACATCGAAATGGTTAATTATCCAATTAGCATCAGAGTGCATATAGAGTGTGTTTATTTTATTTTCTGAAAGACTTAAGGCCTTTAAGTTCTTCTTTTGTTTGTTTTTTTTCATGACTGTCTGAGGAGAATAGATAAAGCTGAGAGGGTTTCTGAATACTTTGGTCTAAATTATTCACATACAATTTAAAATTAACCTTAAATAAACAGCAAAGTTTATATTACATTCTTAGCAGATACTGTATTTAAGAATTGATGAAAACTCGCATAAACTGGAAGAAAACAAGGGTGACAGGAGCTGGAAGGGGGGATTTTTGGGCATCAGCGTGAAATACATTCTTTTCTCAAGTGTAAACAGTTTCATGCTGAAATATCAGTATCATTGATGCATTTCCAGACTACACAAGGTCACAGACATGAAGAGATTAAGCCTAATTGCAGAAACACAAGTGTGTCCCCTGTCGAATAATGATGACCTCATCCCCTGTTGATGAGCTTGTCTCACTGCGATGACATTCTGCACTGATACTGTCATTAGTGAAGCTTAATGACAGCTGATTGGTCTAATGAGTGAGTGAGGCGAGACCCCTTTGATGAGATCACTGCAATCTAAACACATGAAAGATATTGTGTTTCTGTGCAAGAGTACTATCCACTCATAAAAAGTGTGTGTTGTTTCTGCAAGCTCTAATTTGTGAAAAACAGCTCAGCGGTTGGTTAATGTGTCTCAACAGCATATCTGAGCTTCTATTGGAATGAGTGACAGAGGCAAAAGCTGCGGGAAAGAGAAAAGGCAGAAGAAGCTGGTCATATTTATAAGAATAAATATACATGTGATTTACTATACAGACAAAATCTATGTTAACACAAAGTTGACCTATTTAGAAATATTATATATATATTTAAAATGGTCCTCCTTTTGTAAAAAATGCTGTTTATCCTCTTTAAATTGCAACATTGATGCGTTGCACTGTGAGGCAAATAAGGAAGTTGAACATTTTCCATGTGTATGTGTTATGCTATAAGCTTTGATATTTATTTTGGGCTTTGGGAGCCAATTTCAATGCTGTTTTTCTTTTAACATTGCTCTTGTGTCTAACTACTGCATCACCCCATCCCTAAGAGCCTCCACAAGACACTCCCACATGGACATGGAATCCTGCCCCATTGTACTTGGGACAAAGATATCTGTTCAAAACCTCTCATCAGACTCTTTCTTCCAGGAAAGTCCAGTGGGGAGATCTTCTGAATGACAGACCAAGAATCTTCATCATTTTTTATAGCCTTTTCAAGTTAATTGGGTCTGCTGGTTAATTTCAGAACCAGATTCTGCAAAACAGGCTTTCTGCAACATTTTTCTCTGAGTCACAGGACGAAGTGTGATTAGTTCTTCCTCAACATAGAGATATGCAGCCGCCTTAACTGAACTGTAAATTATCTTCCCTCTGACATCTAAACAATAGTATTTGAAGCATGTCTTTAAATACTTGTGTTCTTTAAATACTTGTGTCTTATTACAGTTACTGACTTTTTTGTGGAGGATTTTTTAAAAGACCTGCCCTCTCCACCTAAAAAAATGTCTCCTCGTGCACGCCCTGTTTAAAATGTGCTGTTTTCTTAGCTTATACAAGCTTACTGTGTCCACATACAGCAGGGGCTATATACTGGACTTTATAGCAAACTCAGTTGACTGACCGTTCGGACAGATGAGCACAGATTTTTGCTCCGTTGATCACATAACTCCTCCTCTACCACGCAGTCCCTACGCCATCGTGATTATTAGCCTCTGCTGTCGGATAGCGACAGCCTATGGCGACAGCTGGCTGCTGTGACAGCACATCCCATAATGCTTTGCTAGGAGAGCACATAGAACGGTCTTACAAAAACATATCATCAGAATGATTGACAATTATGAGGACCACTTATTTAGATGATCCATCCGGAAATAAAAGATCGTCCTCTATACCTAAAGGTAACTTTTGAATAAAAATAATTTTAGTTGAAGATGTACTTTATTATACTTTTATTTACCAATTGTAACTTGAGCTATTTGTTGATCATATACAGTCAGTGTTGTGCTAGTTACTGAAAAGCAGTAACTAGTTTCTGTTACTAGTTACTTCATTTCAAAAGTAACTTAGTTACTAACTCAGTTACTTACACCATAAGGTAATGCGTTACTGTGAAAAGTAACTATTTAGTTACTTTTTTTTTTAAAGGTTCACATTATGCCCTTATAGCCTTCATTTTAGAAATGTTATTGCACTGGAGAATAATACCATCTGTTGAAGAACTTGACATGCATTTGCATCATGAAACTCTGCTAAGCAATTCTATATACAAGCAACAAAGATATGTTTCAAAGTGCCAATTTATTTCAGGGCAGAACAAACTGACAATGCTACATAGTAGGTAGTTGCCTGCAAAATTGCCCTTTACAGCAGGTGGCCTGGTATAATTTGTTCCCCCCTTGTAACCTTAAGAAACAAAGGTCAATCAACTCCAAAGTTTCAGGAATAAATTGTCATCATAAAAGATGCTTATAAGCCAAAAATGAAAAAGCTGGGACCTATTTTGTCTGATTTAGACAGGGGGAACAGATTACAGCAGGTTTTATTTCATCCCATATTGCCAATTCTGGCAATATGGGATGAAATAAAACAGCTGATGTTAGAACACAAACTGTTTATTAAGGTTAACTGTTAACAGTGATAAATTGTAAGTTAATATAAAACACAAATATAGATTTAAGTACTAAATTTCAACCAGGAAAAAATATATCCTTCTGCATATAGTCTTTAATGATTACACGTGCACTCCATTTTCTATTTCATTTTAATTACAAGTTTATGGTTTAGAACAGTTTTCAATGGGATGAGAACATTTGGACACTGTGAAACAATGAGAGATTTTTTTTAATGAACGTGGGAAAAGAACAAGGATCTGTTTGCTTTCAGAGGGAGGAGTAGACACTGCTGTCAGCGACCAGTTTTCAAGCAAACGTTTGTGTTTTATTATTAGTTTTAGATCAATATCACTGGCGATATTCTGCTATAACATGTGAAGTAAAGAATAAAACAGTAAAGCTCAACTTTCATACACGTAAAACCTTTCAAATTTCAAGTTCTGCACATTGGAATTGAGGCGGAGTTAAGTCGGGTTGTTCGTCCTACTCCGTGCGCGCTCCCGACGAGGGGATACAAATTTTCCCAGGGATAACTACCTTGGCACGACACCGGTAGCTTCTAGCTTCGTCGCAGCATGTTGCTTTTGTAGGTGTTTCAACAGATTACAGTTGCTGTTCTGGGCTGTAGATAGAATCTTTGATCCAAGGCACAAATTGTAAATTAATGAGAATATCTCCAAGTGAAGAAACTCGACTTGGGCTCTGCAGCAGCCGCCATGATGACTAGTGTTGGTAAACACAAATATGCCCTCAGCATGTTTCCTTCCTGTCTCCCTCTCTCTAACACACTAACTAAGTAACGCGTTAGACACACTCCCAGTCCCAACACTGTATACAGTAAACAGCAGATATGGGCACTAGTAGGTCTTTATCCTTTCTATGGTTAAAAAAAGAAATATTTGGAAAAGGGTTTCTTATGTCTACATTTTTATATTTTGTACATTTTTTATCTGTTTCTATTTATTTTTATTTTATTCTATTAAATACAAGAATTTGCACATTCCTGCTTATCTGACTACATCATTTTAAACATTAAAACAGATGTTATTAGGAAAACAGTTACTCAGTGCTTGAGTAGCCATTTTCCCAAGTATCTTTTTTACTCTTACATGAGTAATTTGTTGGATGACTACTTTCTGCTTTTACTTGAATGAAAAAATAAAATAATAATAATGTAGCGCTGGAGTAAAATCTTTGGATATTCTACCCAACTCTGATTCTAAGAAAGGACATACTCACTAATTACTACTGTAATTACCTAGCCTTACTCAGAAATCCAATCAGTTTAGATAAAAGCCGGTTTTCCTGCAAAATAAATCAAATAATGAGATATAGTTTGCCTTCAATCTTTTTCTCTGGTGCACCTTTTCTAAAGGGAATAATTTAGGAAATCTTGAAGTGGAAAATCATTTCATATCCACCAGCAAACTTCTATTTGTTAAAAAAATAAATTAAAATTAGACTAAAATGTTTCTGGTAAATTAAATCAATAGGAATAGCACTATAAGGTAGAAGAGTTTCTTAAATACAAATTGATTTAAAGTTGTATTGGAAAAATTTTAAGGTAAGATTTTGGTCATTCAGCAGATAATTTTTGTTTTGATTTTAATACCGGTGTGTCAATAATTGTAATGGGCAATGTAGTTGTGAAACTTTAAAAGAAGGAAGAAAACATTTCTGCATATATATGAACCGAGAGACAGATCGACACAGAAAGTACTTGAGCTTTGGCTTTGAAAGAGCAATTTGTTTTTTCTTGCTGGCCGTAAAACTAGAAAACCCCTACGCCCCTTACAGAGTGTTTAAAGAGTTAACGGGACTTACTTCCTTGTCTACTTGTACTTTATAAAACTGGAAAGGGGTTTCTCCCATTTCTATTAATGCATGGTTGGCACTCCAGAAGTAGGGAGCTTTTTACTAGAGGCAACAAGCAAGGCAGGAGTCTGGTTTCAATTGGTAAGTTTAAGTCAGAGCTGTTCTCAATACTTGCTGGACTCTGACAGAGTGTCTCTCTGAATTTAGTTCCATTCATAACTTTCATTGAGGATTTACAGACATAGCAAGGGGGATTTTATCGAGGAGTAGGAATTGGGGACCAGAGGATTTAATCTCTGTTTTGTACAGAAGGCATAGTCATGCTAACTTTCTTTTCCCAACACCTACTGAATGTCCTAGGGCAGTTTGTAAAATGATGACGAGAAAGGTCCACCACGGCCATGGTCTAATGCCACAGTTTTATATAAACAGAAAAGCATGCTTGTTAAAAAAAACATCTGTCACAGAATTAATCTAAACTTGTATATCATCTCTGGCTGTTTGTTTCATTAACTTAAATGGAGAGCAGTAACAGTGCTAGTGTTCTGAAGGCTGCGGGCGAGTCTAAATGTATTTGTTCCCCGGGCTTCTTGTCATTAGGCCATTGCTCCATTAAGCCTAATTGGCTGGAGCGAGGAAGCAATGGATGGAGAGAAAAGTAAGGGTAGAGAGTGAGACGGCATGTTACAAAAAAGGGTTTATTTATACTCACTATGCAGACAAAAAAGCAAATATAGAAAAGAAATGGGGAATAATTAATGTAAAATAGAAATATGACAGTATATTTGATTCTTGCAAAAGGTAAAGTTTTATTCATTATCAGTCTCTTGATTTTTAAGTGTGACATTAAACAATACATCCTCTTCTCCATCTGTCTACCATAATTTATTTCTGAACTTTCCCTGACTTTTTGTTTTCCAACTACTGTTGTTCTCATATACAGATGGATGCCTGTGCATCAATATCTTCCTGTGTGTGCCTTTCACTAGAGAATGGGAGAATCCTCTTTTTCTCTCCTTTCTTTCCAGTTTCTGTGGTACTTGTTGCCTCCCCGACTGTTGTGTCTACCACTCCTTCTTCATCACACCAATTTCCTCAAAAACAAAGTTTACCACAAGTGCACACACACAGATAAGCTACACACTGCTATTATCTGCCACTTTGTAGGAGGGTTACAAATTGAGGTGTGTGGAGGGGTCAGGAAGTGTTTGTGCTGCTTTTGTACCTGTGGGCAAAGTAGCAATCCAACTGAGCAAATAACAAATAGCTTTGTCCCCCTGCTTCCTCACTTCAGACAGTCTCAAAACAAATTAGGACTTCGGCACACTAGTTATCTACAGTAGCGTGCATACTTTGGAGATCACAGATCAAAATAAAGTAATCAATAAAAGCCCTTGTAGACCAATCTACATGTGATGTATAAACAATACATTGATGTTACATTAAATGCGTATGCTTAATATCAGCTATATAATTAAAGATAAACTTATTTATTCTGCACACTAAAAGAGGAACATAAAATCATCTCTAGAAGGGAACATTTATTTGCAACCACTTTACTATTCGCTGATGCACCATGTATAATCTTCATACTTTTCCAAATGTTTCCCTAAGTCCTGCCACTGTATCAAAGATTTGACTAAGCAGGTTCCCCTTTTTAAGCACCAAAGGGAGGACGGCTTGTTCATTATGATATATTAAACAAAATAATGAATAAGACTATGTTTAACTTGAACCTTATAATACAATTACACATTTTTGGTGAATACCAAAGTTATTTGCTGCACTTGTAGCTTCCTTCCATAACTTATGTGGAGAATATAAACTTGGGACCAGGAGATAGAAGAGAGAGTCACCCAAAAAGGTTTGGAAATTATAAAATAGGAAAAAAACTGTTATAGCCAACTAACCTGACATGATGATCACTGATAAGCAGCAAAGGTCCGCTGGTGTGATCAATGTATCTCTCCCATGCTATGGAAAAGGCCTTAAAAATTAACACGTGAAAGATACCACTGGATGAGTAATGGCGATCTCAGGCCAGAGAAGCGCAGTGGAATGCACTGAAGTGCAGACAACATGAACAGTTACAGCTGATGGCAGCAATTCTGGTCAATCAGAGTGGTTCCACCGGGTGCGACAAGGTGTGTTTCTGAAGTGTCCCAGAGATGCCAGCCACTTCCGTAAAATAGGTGGCTATTCTATTCTCATATATATATAAATATTTTTTTTTTTAACACACACTGCTCAAACCTCACATCAGTCTAGATCTGAGCGGATCGATAATTCAGGAAGTCAACTCATGAAAAGCAAAGTGTATTCTGTTAAGTTTAGAAGTCAAAGGCCATTTGCAGAATGTGGATCACATTGTCTGGACTTTTATATATTTTTCATACAATTAATTGACAGCCATAAAAAATATGACAATTTAATAAAAAAAAAATAAAAAAAAACACCCCTGAATATTTGAACTCACCTACCCTCTAGACAAAAAAAAAAAGTTAAGAACTCAACATAAATGCAGGTAGTAGTTGCAAAGTAACATGTAGTACAAAGCACTTTTAGGAAAAATACCAAAGCGCTTACACTACATTCAGTCATTAACCCATTCACGCACACACACTCACACTGATGGTGGCAAACTACAATGTCGCCTATGCTGCCCATGGGCTCACTGTCAGAAGAGAGGCTGCCATACACTGGCGCCACCAGTCCCTCCGACCACCATCACTATGTAATGTGGGTGAAGTTTCTTGCCCAAGGACACAATGACACTGAAAGCTGGAGCAGAAGACTTGAACCAAAAACTCTCCAGTTACAGGACAAACTCCTTGATCCAACGCCACTGCTGCCCCATAAAAGGTTTGGGTCCTGACAAGATATTGTGAAGGACCATCAGTCAGGCTCCAAAGGTTCTAATAAAAAACTCCAAAGTTCAGATAAACATCCAGAAGATTAGAAGAGTCATGAAGATAACAGTTTCTTCTTTCCATATTTGAAATATTTTTGAAGTATTTTCATACGAAGATCAACCATCCACAATAAAGTGGTTAGTTATTAATTACATTATTTCAGATTTAGCTTGTTCAAGCTAATTGCTGATTAAAATGATGAAAAGCTTGCATTTAGGACAGTCGAACAAATAAATCAATAGGGCTTAGAATGTTTGCAGGAGAATAGAGCATTAGATAAGGGGAATGGGTCCACGCTCACGCACTGATCAGTGAAGCAGCATTAATGTGTGGTTTGTAAATCTGATAGGGCTGTGACTCAAGGTTTGAACTGACTTTGTGATGAAGCATTAGATGAAAGTTTAATCATGCCCATGGGGAAATGGTTGGATAAGTATGGAGAAAAACTCCCAGAGATGTAGTCAAGAGGAAATTCGTCTGAATTAATTTTCAGACAAGTGCAGTTGTGCTTGATGTGTACTGACAGAAAGATGTAACAACATAGAGAAGCGACCCTCACAGTGTGGAAGACTATCGTTAAAAAAATGCACTAGAGAACGACCTGCAATCATAAAATGGATACCAGGTTTAAGGACTGGACATCAAAAGGAATCATTGCTGTGTGCACAATGATGAACAACAAAATCTTAAGTGATTTTAAAACACTTAAAAGAAAATATTCTTTGGACAAACGGGAGTTTTATCAATATTTACAAATAAGAAATGTTGTTACGGTAATTTAAAAATTAGGCCAATTACTGACAAAAATGTAAACCTAATGGAATTTTTGTATTAATGCCTATAAATCAAAAATTAGAGGGAACATTTTTTTCTCTTATCTATAAAAACCAAATGGATCTCAAAAACAATTAAACCCTACATATAAAAAAAAAATGGGAAAGAAAGGGCAATTTGAAAATAACAGAGGAGGAATGGGCAATAATGTGGAGACACAATTGGACATACAATAAATCTCTACAATGACAATAATTTGGGTGGAAAAATCTGGCAAGATTTTTTATCACACCTGCTCAGAAATGCCACTATGATAGAAATCCCCTACATGTTGGAGGAAATGTAGAAATCAAAATGTAAACCATTATCATGTCTTCTGGGACTGCCCAATTATAAAAAAGATTACTGGAAATAGATAAATAATGCCTTACAATATATTTTCAAACAGAACATTCCTTTGGAGATCAAGCTTATGTATTTTGGTATAATTCCTCAAGAGGCCTCAAAAAGAAATAAATATTTGATTAACAGCAAGTAAGTAAAACATTTCAAGAAAATGGTTATCACAGGACAAAACAACTAAGACGACTGGATCGACATAACATTTAACATACATAATATGGAAAAAGTAACAGCCTCTCTCAATCACAACACTGAGCAATTCTGTCTGTGATGGCAGATTTGAGTAGACTATGTAAAACTTAAAAAATCTGATTTCAATTTTAGAGACCTTGATTAAATCTCCTCGACAATCCAATCTCCTAATATGTTAAATTGAATTAAGTTTTTTTCATTGTTGTGTTTCCTTTTTTGTTTTTGTTCTTGTTCTCTTTTTATTTCTTTATTTCTATTATATAATCTTTCTCGGGGAAGTGAAATCACTGCTTTGTTTGGACTGCTATAACGCAATGCCCTACTTGTTCACCTTATTGCAAATGTTGGAGTTAATCCTTTGAAGTAGAGGCCTATGTCTATGTAAACCATACTTTTCTGAGAATCAATAAAGATAAAATAAAAAAAAAAAACTAGAGAAACTAAAATCTGAAATTGTCAACGGCAGAAAAAATAAACCTATAGTAAATCTAACAATAAAATCAATTGAATACTAAAACATGTTCACAAACTGAAGCAAAAACACTTAAACTTCTCTCACTTGGGACTCTGTTGATGGCTTTCAGTGGTCGAAGAACCCGAACTGTCCGAATGGCTGATAAGTTGATATTTTGAAGGTCCAGCGAGTACTCCACCATCCTGGATACACAAACATTTAGAGAAACACAAAGAAAGAAAACATAAATTTTCCACTTCATGTTTAAAATATTTGACCACTCATGCCTTTAAATAATTTAGTCTGTGGTATACGTGGAAATTAGCACCCACACTTGGTAGGTGCAGATAAGTTTATGAAGTGGCGGTGTAAATATTTGATGCAAATGCTACTGGTACTTGGTATAGCCTCCTATTCCAATGTATTTACGGCTCTTTTCAACCTCTGCTATTCTTGCTTCTGGGAGTGCAATCCTCTCTATGTGGATTACCTTGCCTCTGTTTGTTACCATCCGCCCTAATTTCTTCAGCCCAAATTACATTCCTGTGTACCTACTGTAAATCATGCTGGTGTGTATCAATGAGTAAAAGTGTTTCTCTGTATAAGCATAAAACTAAATTTGATCAGTGTATAAAATGTGGACGATAGTGGCCCGATTTCTGAGTCTCTATCCATAGGCAGTCTTGTTGACTATTTGGCTGAGGGGGTTCAGGCCTGCAGAACAGAATATAGAGCATCTCATTGATATATTCCATATATTTAATGGAGATTTGGACAAATGGCTTACAAATTAGCCTCAAGGATGTGTTATCCACAGCCTTAGGGAGTTTGTAATGGAGGCTCTCAGAATATTGTTCATTCATATTGTCTTGTTCATCTTCAGGAATTCCAGGATCTGTGTGTGACCTTGAGTCATAGGTGCAGTGCACAGGTTTATTTTGCGTTTACACTTTCAGGTTACTGTTCCTCTGGTGTTTTCACCAATGCATCTCTTTGCCTCCTTCTTATGTTTATCAATGTGCTGTTGTATCTTAGTCACTGTAATGCCTGACAGAAGCTTCCATGTTGTAGAAAGACAGGTAATTGGCCCTTAGTTGGTTGGGACTTTCCTCTTCTCTGCCATTAGTGAACCATTCAGGGTGGGATGGTTCTACGGCAGTTAGTTAATTTGTGCAGCTCATGCAGAGAAATCAGATTCTTCAGCCAGTTGTGGATCATGACCAGATGGTGCTGTGCAGTTCTTCAAACCCCAGAATCCTTTTCTGGATGCCTTTGTGATGTTTACAGTATTTTTCTCTTTTTTTAAGGGAGATCAGTGTGGTCTACTTCTAGATCCAATAGTCATTGTGCATCAATATTTTGTGATGCTTCTTTCTCCCACATACCTTTCCATTATTGTTTAGTCTCCAGCCTTGGTGGGTTTTTTCATGTATCATTACCCTCTCATTGGAAGTACATTTTAGCTGGTTCAGTGAAGAACAGCCTGTTTATTTTTTCTGCCTTCTTCTTTGTGTACCTCTTCATTCAAACAATCAAGGCTTGGAATCTTTACTTGGCAGTTTCAAGGACCTAAGGCATGGGCATATGCTTGCTTTTCTGGGGTATTTGCTTTCTAGATGCAACCTTCTTGAGTACTTACCGTTGGTTTACTTCTTTGCATGTTATCTTCATTTTGACTTCAAAACTTCATCTCTATGGTGGACACTCATGACATTATCTCTGCCATCATCTCAAAAAATCATTAATGCTGTACTGTATAGTTCATTGGTTACTGTGATGGTCACAGTAGAAATTGTAGTTAGTGCTTTATTCACATAATCTTGGAGATCCATTTGAACCATTTCACTTGACTTTGCTTGCTGGAAAATTGTATATTGCCTTATTATGTTCCATTGTCTATTGTCTCCTTTTCCCAAAGACCTACTTCCCAACATAGTGCCCTGGTCTATCGACACAAACCTCGTTTGACTGGGCAAAATCTGAGATGGTTTGGTTTATTTGAGGTAGGCAGACAGCTCTAATGATCTTGCCCAAGGCCCAACACTAAATAATGTCATATGCACATATACTATATCTATGTATCTATGTGTAT
>NW_015150780.1:869941-897049 GCF_000732505.1 Cyprinodon variegatus
AATCTCACTTTTCATGCAGTGCCAGTGATAGTAGTTCTATCAGCATCAAACATTACAGTCCAGAAGTATGCAGTTCTAGGGACAGCTAAGTTTCCTCAGGCTCCCAGGCCTTTTAATGAACTGAAGTTATTACCTAAATAGCGCCCATTCTGCCTCCACTGCAAAGCAAAGTAACTTCTCTACTGTACTGGGCAGGTTGTGATGTTAGAAAAGTACATGACATTATACAAAACTTCTAAAATAATACACATGCTAGCTTTTTTTTGTGCTAATGCACTTCATGAAGCCAAGTTTTACATTCCTTCGAAGGCAACCAGAAGCCCAGTATTCAACGCTGTTAACAGCACAGTCTGTCCCAGCACTGCATGCAGTGTAATACTGCAGCTATTGCACAACTAGCATCCACTTCTTTGAAACGAAGGGGCAAATAGTCTGACAGCATGTCACAGTAACATAGCCTAATGGTTTTTCACAGAGTGCAAAATAAGGGGGGGTCCCGATTAACCCATGAGACCCCCAGAAAAATAATAATAATTATTATTATTATTATTATTTTTCTGCTGGCATTACCATCTGCCTTTTTGCACTAGCATAAGTATTGCATATTTTATCCTATTGTACAATTTATATTTTATTGTGAAATTGAGTGTTTAAATTTCAGTATTAGGAACTGATCTTATCTGTTGTGCCTGTGCACTTTATCTGTTTCACTGTTGGTAAATGAGAAATGTGCTCTTGAGTCCTTGTTTGTCTGGTGAATGTGAAGAATTGAGATTAAAGCTGACTTTGACTTTGAAATGTTATAGGCCTTCTGCATGTTGAGAAAATTTAGATCGGTATTGTGCAACAATTGGGAGACGGAGACCCCCCCAAATATTGACAGGTATTTCGCATACTGGTTTTACATATCTGTTTGCGTAAAATAATAATAATAAAAAAAATCTTATTCAGTTACTGCACAGCTGTTTTGTTCTATCTTAAAAAAATATATATATAATATTTAGGACAACTTATTTTGTTTACAGTGTTAGTATTTAATACAGCTGGCACAATGAATTGTTAAAATATAATAATGATTTTTTTTTTTTTTTAGCTCTGCATATTATACAAAAAATATTAAGCCCTTTAAGTTATGTAAAAGGTCAACCTAATACAAGAGAAAACAGGTTTTTAAGAAAATGCCCGTTTATCAATATATCGTTAGTCGAATCATTTATTTGAATGAATGGTGGTTTTTAATGTTTTTGAATTGCTGAATAAATTAGACTTTCACTCCAGTCCATACATCTGCAAGGGTCCTAACTAGTTTAACACTCAAGGTTTGGGGATACACTTACAAAGCAGTGAGTGGGAGAATGACATGAAAGATATATTGGAAGAAAAGGCAGCAATATGGATACATTTTATTTTAAGTGTTGCCTGCAGGATATTGTGTCTCAGTCAGAGCCTGGCATCTGTTAGCAAGTCATTTTCAAGCCGTGGTTAAGTCGTTTGTGCCCCCCCCCAAACCACTTTCACACTAGAGCAATCATGGTGAAATATATATGTGTCCGCAGAAGCTGTGAGTATTTTTAAATGTGCCGATACTGCTATACAATTCTAATCATTAGTACAGATAAAGTTTAAGTGAGGGAGGGTTTTTTTCTGTAAATGATACTGTGTAAAACCAATTAAGCATGTGTTTTAAACTTCATTCCAAATGTGATTTTCTCATGGCTATTAAATGCCTGGACAGCATGAAACCAACTACTACACAGCTGTCACACAATTACAACCTAATCTTATCTTCAGGACTCAAAGAACAAATCAATCTCTGTCTATCACATACAGTAGACAGAGTTAGTGGCCATGCCATTTATAATATGATACTTTATTGATCCAACAGGGAAGCACTTTCTATTTACCCTTCACAGTCACTTAAGTAGGATTACTTGGTTTTGCCAACACCTATAAGTTCATTCATATGGCAGGGCAAGCTAAAACAGGTGCCGGAAGATATTTTCCCTCTGTACTTGCATCAATAGTCTTATTCCTTTTATCCCTAAAGCTTCTGTAATCTGTGTGAAGAATATTTCTTTTGCAGATGCAGAAATGCAACAGATTAATTTTCTATCCCTGCATGATTCAGAAGCAGAAATGCTACAGAGAAACTTGATGAAAATGTCAAAGTATAAAAAAACCCACAATACTTGTTTTGATGGTCAAACTTTTTTATCTAGATGTAGCGGACATTTTTACTCCATGTAAGAAAACGGTATCTTCACCATGTCTGGACAATAAAGCACCATAACAAATTTTAAGAAGATAACATGGGGTCGCTCAAGGCTCCAGTTTCTTGCCATTTGAATCTTTTGTCAAATCTGCAAGATTATTTTTCTAATGTTATGTGATGGAATAAAAAGACATCTTTTAAAGTATTTATCCTGCATCTAGCATCTAGTTTCTGTGCTCCCCAGCCGCCCTGGAATTAATTCAGATAAACAGACACTGCTGGTGTTTTTAAATCACTGGGCAAAAGATTACTGTTTACTGGAGCTCTCCCATACAGGTTAAAGACAGTTTTATCATCTACACTTCAGAATCATGTTTTGTTAATGGTATGCAAAACCTTTTACTTTTTATTTTTGATGCATTTTATTTTTTCATTGTGATTTTTTTAATCTATGCTTTTTTTTAATGCAAAACATCTCACTTTACTATTTGTGTAAAATTCGCAAAAAACCTGCCTTGCTTAAGTGTAGGTCAGTGGGAATATGAACCATACATTTTTAACCATATGTAACACCTTGGAGAACAGCAACAACTTTTTTTTTTCTTTAACAGCGCTTCATCTATTTACCTTAATGGATTTATACACAAGCAGTTTAAACCAAATGTAAAAAATTATGACACAGCACACTACATGATATGAGAAACAAAGTGATATATGAGAGGATTTTTGGATTATACACAAATAAGCTTAGTGTGTGATTCAACCTATACAAAAGTATAAAATGTTTATGTAACATCATTAGGGGTTGTATAGTTCATTAATCAAAACTACATTTCTAGTTCAATTTTGGCATTAACCATCATATTTAAGAATAAAAGGAGAGTGGCTAAATCTTATTTTGGCATAGATACCTTTCATTCTCTTATAGTTGCGATTATTAAATTTATCTTTGGTTCTTTCTGGGCAAATGCAGCTTTTTCCTGATTACTCCGAATTGCTCCCAAAGTTTTAAAATATAAATGCTAGATTTATATGATGAATTTTATCTGTTTATCAATGTATTGTGTGTTTACGTGTTCTATTAAGGTATCTGTCCGTGAGCACATCAATCACTGCGGTGTGCTTGGAAAGGTAATTAGTGGACTGACCCAAGCGCCCTTTTCATGATTGTTCTCTGTTTCTCACATTGCTTTTTCTGCAATACTTTTATCCTCTTTTTGCTTTTATGTGACAGGCATAGTATGTGTGTTGGTGTGTGTGTGGGGGGGCTGGGTGTTTGAGTGTGTGTAGAGCTTTATAAAGAAGTATTCAGGGTAGATTGAGGGCAAACCAAGAAATAAGAATTAAAAGATCACTTTAACATAAAGGGCGCCAAAATGACATTGCTACTAAAGATGCATAAATATTTAGTTTAACCTTATAAAGTCGAAAGATTATTTAGCTGTTCACTCACTTAATACCTTTAAAACCTTAAAGAAGGTATTTAAACAAATTATATAATCAGTGATATATTTTATTGATCTTCATGAGTTTTTTATTTTTTATTTTTGCAGCAAGTCCGTATGTAAGAGCAACTTAACCCTAAACATTAGACCTGAATCTTGGCTGCTATGCATATTTATGAAAGCATGCACATTTCAAGATTTTTTAAAGAACAGTAAAAAGCAAACACAAAACAACAGCAACCAATAAAGAACAAGCAGTTGAACTAAAAAAGCTCAGGTTAGGCATGTTAGCTAAACTGAATTTTGCTGGGTTTTTATGTATTTTCTCCCTTTTTACTCATTGCTCGTCGCATTGCTAATACGTAATACTTACATGTATTAACAATGCTGCTGAATCTATCCAGTCTTCTAACTAATCATTGTCTTTCAAATTTTTGAAAAACTGTGGAAGTAAAGAAAGCCCTAATTTGTAAAAAAAAAAAAAAAAAAGTTTTTTTTCCTAGATTAATATAGTGGGATGACTTTTGTAATCTTAATTTTTGAATTTGTGAATTTTTTTCCTATATTCAATCGCAATAATCTCACTGTAAGTTCAGCTTGTGCTATTGCAGTCACACCTGGTGAGAGAGAGGGACAACTGGGTCAGTTGTCCCAGGTCCTGGTTAGAATGCTTGACCAGAACCAGATCTAACCACTGGCCTATAGCCTAAACAGTGTTATTTTTTCTACAAAACATGCTAGTAAAGAAATAGTCTTAAGATTTCACTTAAATGGAATAATTTCCTATTATTAGTTTCTTCCAGTTTACCCTTGTGGAATATATATAATTACGGTGATATAAAAAAAAAAATAAATAATAACTAAAAGCAAAATAAAGTAGAGCACAATTGGTCATTTAAGTAATGATCTGCATAGTGTTTGAAGCAGGGATGAGGAGACAAATGGACAGATAGGTTGGAGAAGGACTGTGGAATAGCGAGGTGATACCCATTGGAAACAGAAAGAGAAAAAAGACAGAGCTCATAACCCGAATGCCTGCTGTGATTTGGTCAGGAAATGTTGGACATGCCCTCAAAAAAGAGCTTGGGCTCTGACCGAATGTACAGTTGCTCAGAAGAAAAACAAAGACAAGAGCCATTCACACATACACATTCTGCAATGATAAACTCGAGGTGCCAAGGCTAAGCCTGAAAAGCACACATACAGTCATACTGAAAGGCTCTGCACATCTACTGGGGATAAAGTAATTCGGGTCAAACGAAGATGAATGTCCCTCCACCTACCCTGCTAAGTCTGGAAACCTGTTGTTTTTTTTTCTGCCAACAGAACAGGCATACTCCCTATCAAAATTTCTGTCTTTCTCACATACAAAAACACAATTCTGTGCTATTTAAAAGTGCAAATTCTGCTACAAAAATTGTCCTCAAAACTGTAAATTCCTTTTCTTAATATGAAAGCAAAACTATTTTAAATGATTTGATATGCAGGGCGTGTCTTTACAATCCTATTCCAGTGTTCAAACAGACTGATGCGCTGCATCATACGTACTGCAAACACCTACTCATATTTGCTTTATTAGCCACATAAGAGCATCTTCTTTCACTTGGATCAAAGGAGGTGTTTGAGCAGATCTGGTTTATTTCTCTTTGCATGTGTGTGTTTGTGTCCATGCATCGTGTTCCATGGAAACAGCAATTAAATCTTGGGAAGAACATCATGACTATGGATGTGTGTGTTCCATCCACAAGCCCCTTTTGTATAATGCTGACGTGTGTGGTAAGGTAATTGCAGGCACAAGCAGGTGCATCATGTCACTTAAAAGCATTTTACATTCAGCCATTCCCTTACCATTTTTAGTTCTAAGAATAATAGATTAGTGATATTTCTTTTAATATTCAAATTAAAATGTTCACTTTCATGTGTGAAAGGCTTCTTCAGATGCTACTAGCATCTACTACTAGTATATTCTTTTCGGCTGCTTTGAAAGTTACTGGCAGCCTAAACTTGTTGAGATGCTAAACACATGTTATTTATCTTATAGTTTCAGTAATGCAAAGAGCTGTTTGTGATTTAACTATATATATAAATAAAGAAAAAAAAGTTTGGCTAGCATTCGGTTGGCACAGGTACAAAAAGAACTGTCACATGGTAAATGGAGAAGAAAAAATGAAAAATGTCAAGTTTAACATTCACTTTAACTGCTTTACAATTAGAGGATTAGCTTTACTAAATCCATGAATCCATAAGGTGAATGTTAAAAGCAGTAATAACCTTTGAACTTTTTTTCATTGGCCCTAATACAACCACAGACTCTGATGCATCATAAGGAATCTATGCTATGCACATGCAGTGAGATACATATCTGTAAGGTGGAAGAAATCTGATGTTTTTCAAGAAATCTTACACATGAAAATGACAAATAAAATTTCATTAGTAGCCACCAGCTTAGTACATCTAGGGAAGGGGTACCGGTATATTGAAATCATTGGATTTTGTTATGGACTTTGCCTTATACTAGCTTTACAATACTATAAACTTTGATCTGCCCTGAATGACCAATATCTTCAGGGTTGCTGAACTCCTGTAAGGTGAACTTCCACCCCAGTTCTCAGTTGCTTTTGCAGTCGGTAACAGTATTTTCCCTCAGGCCTGACATGTATTATTGCCATCTTTTTATCAACTCTGACAAGCTTATCAGTTCTGGTTGAAGTAAACCATCCTCTACCATGATCCTATGACCTCCATGATTCACTCTGGGAAGGGTATACTTGGCAATGCAAGTTTTACAAATGGTACTTAAATGGTGCTATCATGTGGTATCGTGATTATGGCAAATACCAAAAGTAGACATCAATATTGCACATTACCACCCACTCATGTTGTAATTTCCACCGAAAGCTGAAAAAATTCTATGATACTGGAGTTGCTGAAATGAGATAAACTTTTACCTTTCAAAATGGCGGAGAGCAGAGAAACTATTCTGTATGGTGAACAGTTTAGCTTTAAGCGTTCTCTCTTGTTGTGTTTGTAGCTTACACAATGCTTGACATATGTATTTAAAAAAAATACATAAATGCATTTGATTCATCCCCTGATGAATTACTGTACGAAGTTCATTACTGTCTTGCCCAAGTATCAGGTGGAGTTAATCTTTGGATCCAACATGTTTTTCTCTGGTGCTCTGGTATTTTCCACTTTACAAGTTGTAAGGATTATTTTTACCAGACCACATAAAGGCAGAATTACTACCGGTACTTGTAGACCACAGAGTTAAAATTTGTTTACATTTTACCAGAACACCTACCTCTATATATGTTCTGTAAAATATTGTGTGGCAAACCTCACACCAGACTTGTGTTTTCACAGAGTACTATGATTTTGCTATCCTTCTATACATTTGATCTTATATGTTTTTATTAGTGGTGGAACTCAATCGGTATCCAAAGTTAATCTTAAAAGGGCCTCCGCTACGCACCTGTCTGCTCCTGTGCGCAGGAGGCAGATGTGCCGTGACTTCATTCAGATGACACTGTTTCAACCCATCTCCAGCCCCTCCTCCACCTTCGTAGCTAAAGCTTCATCAGAGTGTCATTCCTCCCGGACTCTTACTGCGTTCCCTGTCTCATCTTAACCGGTCTGGCAGAAGACCACCCTGTTGAGCCTGGTTCTGCCAGAGGTTTCTTCCCAACTGGGAGTTTTTCTTCTCCACTGTTGCTTCATGCTTGTTCATCATAGACAGGTTCTTTCAACCTATGTTATCCAACTGGACTTCCATCTTCCAGGTCCTTGAGTGAAGCTCTAGTATCAGCTCACGCAATCCACTGGATCTCCCCATTAAGCTCAGCATATCGTCTCACTAACAAGCAGTCTACAGACTGACCAACTTCGTCTATCTCCACTCACCACCAGTTTCAGGTCTGGGGGGGAAACGACTAATTGTCTTTTCTCTGTATATTTTTTAGATTGAATTAAAAGCAACTTAAAAGAAAACCAAACATTGTCAAAATAAAAAAATAACAAAAAAAACAAAAAAAACCTGTTTGGTCCTAAATTGCTGAATACAGAAAATAAGAGTATAGCAGCACAAAAATAAATATTTTTATTCATTAATCAGATTTGTTGGAAGTTTAATCTTTTTTTTTTTTTTTTTTTAGAAATCCCTGATATTTTATGCAAACTCATTAGAAGTGTAAGATGAATAGTGTATTGCATTAATGTTCATAAAGCATTGCTTTTAAGAGATAACTCGTGGTATTTCTATAGTTTTTTATATTCCTTTTTCCTGATGTTGCTGTCACTTGGTTGTGCTATGTCAACCACAACGGCTTTCTTAAGCTTTTTTTTGCCACCACCACAATGTCTGGTTGGTTTGCCAATAACATTCGGTCCGTCTGTATCTGGAAGTCCCACAGGATCTCTGCTCGGTCATTCGCTACCATCTTCGGAGGTGTTTCCCACTTTGACCTTGGGGTTTCCAGCCCACACTCTGCACAAATGTTCCTGTATACTATTCCAGCCACTTGGACAGGCGCTCCATGCAAGCTTTCCCTGCCAGCATCTTACACCCTGCAGTTATGTGCTGGATTGTCTCAGGGGCCTCTTTGCAATGTCTGCACCTGGGGTCTTGTCTGGTGTGGTAGATCTGGGTGTCTATTGCTCTGGTGCTGAGAGTCGGCTCCTTTGCAGCCATGATTTGTGCCTCTGTGCTGTCCTCCAATCAGTTTATTTAGCTTTTGGAAGGATTTCCTGATATCCACCACTTGGGTTATGTTTTGTTGGTACATCCCATGTAGGGGCTTGTCCTCCCATGACAGAACTTATTCTTCTGTTCCCTATTGTCTGAGACATTCACTCAGCACATCGTCTGATGGAGCCTTGTCCTTGATCTACTGATGGATCTTGGATATTCATACTGGATAGTGGCTCTCATGCTCACTTGTCCTCAACCTCCTTCCTTTCGGCTAGCGTATAGGGTGCTGGATTTGGGGCGGTACCCTCCGCGCATGTTTAGGAGCTTTCGTGTCTTAACATTTGTTGCCTGTATCTCATCCTTTGGCCAGCTTATTATTCCTGCAAGGGATCTGATTACTGGTAGAGTAAGGCTATTTATTGCCCAAGACTTATTCTTGCCATTGATCTGGCGTCTTGGCACCTGCCTGACTCATTGGAGGTACTTGATTTTTTCTAAGTTGTTAAATTAATCAAATTAAACACATCAAATTCCTGGCCCTAGATGTAATAAATAGTTCTCTTTTTTTACTGCTAACAGTACCTGACACTCAAGTTTTTTTATTTTTATATATTACAAAACATCTGAAGGCAGTTGGTTGCCTTGTCTTTTATTTGGAGGTAAGAAAGTAAAGTAAAAAATGTGAAAAATGCTATTTCAAGTATTATCTTTAAGAATTTCCAATAGAAATCTATTATTTTTTTATTCTGTTATACAGGTGTGCAAATCTTTCTGTCAGTCACAATAAAATAAAATCCCAGCAAATAAAGTTTGCAATTGGAAGTTGAAACAGACACTTGCATTGTAATGTAAATAGAGCATCAAAACAATTCAGTGGATAGTTACCTACAGTAAATGGGTTAGTGCAGAGTTTAAAGTGAATATATTTAGTCTGATATTACAATAAGATAATTTAACTATGCTGTCTGCTCTCTCTCTTGCTCAGTGTCAGCTTGGATAACTTGAGACTCCCTCTGCAATCATTAAAGGACCAGATAAGAGTAGATGGAGGGATAATTGGCGATAATAACACCTAGGACAAAGATATAATTGGTTGAGTCTTACACATTCAGTTTTAATATTAGCTACAAATATTATTTTTGCTTTCTGTAAAAAAGCTAAAAAAAAAAACCTCACCCAGCCATTACGATGAAAAAGTCCAGCCTGTTCCAGGTATCTCCCAGGTAACAGCGGCGGCCAAAGATTCCGAGAGCCACCATCTTTATCACCATCTCCAGTGCAAAGAAGATGTAGATAAAAGCATCAAAGGCCTGGAAAGAAAAAGAAAATATGCAGGTGAGTAAAGAAAAAAGATATAATGCTTTAAAAATATGTTGGTGAAACATTAACAATACTTAGCTCAAGCAAGCAGAAAATCCTTTTGTTTAGGTCCCACCAGGACCATAAATTCTTAAAAGGCTTGAAAGAACATGTCCACTTTGTGCCACTTTTTTAAATATATTTTTTTATCTATATCAGTTTTATCTCTTTAAAATAAGCTAGCACTGCTCAATTTCTGCATATCGATGGCCGTAAGGGAAGCAGTTTACTGGAGCTGTCAGGTTCTTTTCCATAATAACTGCCCATTGAATTCCCACACATTTTCATCATATAACATGTTAACAAACCATTGGATTCTTACTTTTCTTTTTTAATATGTCTAATGTGTTTGCTCTCTTTGACACACATCACATTCAATGTTGATGTTATCTGAGAGGTTTATAGTTTTTACATTCACAGGCAATACTGTATAGTTTAAAGTGATCCAAACTGCAAACAAAAAGGAATAAAGGAAGACAAGAGGCGGGAACAACAAAATAGAAAAATAAATAAAGATAATTAGCATAAGATAAATTGGGACCGTTGTGAATATATCCCCACCTTGACCCGGTTTAATCGTTATGTTCAGATGACTTGCTACAATACCCATTGTATTTATGGAGGAAAATCTTCCCTGCATGTGTTTTGCCCTGGGCTGAATGACTGCATTTACTGCCTTGTTACATTTTCCTGCACAGTATCATTCAAACAAGTACCTCTTGACAAAGTGTTTCTCAAGGCCTGAACATTCAAATTGACCGATTGCTGCTCGGTGAAAAGCAATTTGTCAGCAATCCATACTGATAAAAGTGCATGCAATGTGCCTCAAATAAGATCATTTTTTAAAGGGTTGGATAAGGGCATTTTTATGGTCCAATAAGATCATAAATAAGTAATGTGAAATGAACTGTTACAGCAGAAGGATGAATTTCTAACACAGAGGACATGGATTTTTATTTCATTGATTTGAAGCATAAGAAAAGTCGCAAATAGTGTAGAGTAGATTATTGTAAATGCACAGCAAAAATTTACAATATTTAATGTTCACTTCTGGAGGCAATTTTACTAACAAGGGAAAGAGTTGTTTGTTTTAGTGGTCTAGACAGAGCCTATTACATTTTTATGAATCAAAAGGGAAACTGTTAAATCTTTCACAGATCATTTTACTCTTCCCTTTATAATGCTTGTAATAACTAAAAATTTTTATGAGAACTTAACTTGATGAAAAAATGTTCCTAACAAAAATCCATCTTCACAGAAACTTTTGATCAACAGGACATATAAAGGTTTGCTACTTTGTGGTTATTCATCCCATCTTAATCATCTTCCAATTTTCAGATAGAGTACGATCTTGAAAACTTCTTTTCATCTTATGTGCATAAAATCTACTGTCAAATATATGACCACAAACTAGCCTAAACAATTACTGAGCAATTGCAGAGCCAATATAGGGTTTTCTTTTGAGTGACAACTATAAAACAAATGTGGTATCTAGCATGCCAGTTTAGAAAAATGGTATATGCCAGTTGGGAACCGGCTTATGCCAGTTGGGAACTGGCTTATGCCTGATGTCTTTGGAAACTGGTTTAAGCTGGTTCCCAACTGGCATATACCATATGCAACTTTTGGCTCTAGGTGTTGCTGTTCTTTTTTATTTCAGGTTTAATTTGTTTATTGATACACTAGTTTTATTGACAGTAGATGTGATGAACCACATTGGTTAGATCAAGATAGCAGGATCAGTAGGGTTTACTACGCAGTGTATTCCATGACTGTAAAAGAAGAACATTTTATCGTAATCAGACAGTAGTTGGAATGGTAGATTACAGTGTTTTGGCCCCTTTATCAAGTTCAAAATGCCCTCTGGCCAAATATGGAGTAATGCTGAATTCAGACTGCTCTGTGGTTTTCAAGACCATGATTGAACAGTTCCAAATGGAGGTAAATATTTCATCGTAATGATATTAATAATTAAGACAGAGAAAAGCTGCAATTAGAAAAGTTTTATTCAAATCAATTCAGTTTATTTATACAGCGCCAATCCACAACACATGCCAACCTCAGGCACTCATTAGGGACCACTGAAATTGGTCAAATGTTTTCTAAGGAAGACCAGCTGCTTGCATGTCAAATGACTCATTGACTCGACAGTGTACACACCAAACACCAAGCACGCTTGTAATGACGGTGGAGAGGAAAAACTCCATTTTAACTGGATTAAACCTCTAGCAGAACCAGGCTCAGTGTGAGCGGCCATCTGCCAAGGCCAACCGGGGATCAAGGAGACAAAAGAAGATATACAGTACAGATATTGAAATAAATTAAATCAGTTCTTTCAGCTTGGGCCCTGGCAGAAGACTGGAAAAATTACATTCGTTCGGATGAGTAAGCTAGGAAAAGGATTAGACTAGTCTTCCCCCCCAAGGGTCCGACACTGGTAGTGGAATAAGCCAGAGTTTGAGTGGGACTGAGAATAGTCTGAGAGATTTAGGTGGAGATGGGATAAAGGTGGGTGAAAGTTTGATGGAAAGCGGGAGAGAGAAGCAAGGCCAGGAGCTAAATGGAGGGGATCTTGAAAGGTGCTTGCCTTCGGAGGAGAGACGGTGCTGACATTGATCACAGGTGGTTCAGGTGAAGCTGATTCTTTCAGACTTAATTTTTGCTTAAGCTTTAATATAAAGCCCATTAGGAGCATAAGTTCGTTTAGCTTTTTTCCTGTTCATATTGCTGCACAGGGGTGAATTCTGGATTCATCACAATTATTTTAGCCACATGTACGCAGGAAAACTTTTACGTTTGTATTTTTCATATATCAACATTGAGAAGTTTTGTTAAGCCAAGCTGGGGGCATTGTCAAATGTGTTCTTCCGATTTTTCCTTGACTTCCTCATTAAGTTTTATGCATCAGCTGTTTTTGCAATTTGAAAATAAAATGCTAATTTTAAAAATTAAACTTGGAGTCTTCTTCAGTTTAGAAGTTGTTGTGAATCTACCCTGCTAGTTATGCCTATGCATTATTTGAGTGAAATACACAGTGCATACTGATCACTAAGAGCAAGAGGCTTAATCATGGCACATTATCTACTGACATCAAGGTTGTGGACTAGTTGCAGCAAGTTTTTCGAGTCCTCCTTTTTGTTGGCCAGAGGAGAGGCAAATTGCCAAAAAGCGTACTAATGCAATAAATTAGGTTGAGTACCGACCACTCAGGGTTGGCAGGATGGGGCAGCATTCTTGGCGTAGGGCCATTGTATCTAGTTCTTCTTCTAATTCTTTGACGACCCACTGTGCTATTCTATAATGACCCTACATGATGCCAGTGCATGTTACTATGCTGTACCTGACAGCATCCTGGACCTGGATGTGCTGCTAATAAAATTTTATCACTACCATGCGGATGCTTGGAGCAAACAGTGGGAGAAACTTTCCCACACTCTTTGACAGATGCATTCAAGAACTATTCAGTGAGACTCTACGAGGGCCAAGTTCTGGGTGCAGTGCAGTTTTTGTTTGTGTGAAGAACAACAAAATACAAACTCAAATACAAGCTGCAGCGGATAAAAAGGCTTGGAAATTAAGAAATTGAAAAAGTACTTTCTAATTTTATTTCTGTTCATCAGCTATGACCACAGCAAAAAGGTTTGCAGCTACTTAGAATATGAACATATCTATTTTGATTTGGCAGATGACAGATTTTCTTCTTACTTTTGGAAATAGCCTTTTGGTTCGTTTGATGTTTTAGGAGTAGCACTAGCACTAGATGGCTTGTTTGTGTGAAGTGTGTAGTAAAGAACTTTTAAAATTTACAGCAAATATTAAGTATTGTTAGCACTAATTGTTCTCAGGGAACAGCCCTATGAGAGAGAAAGAACTGCTAGTAAACTCATCTGCATTGTCCATGACATCAAACTTAGTCAATAACTCCTCATATTTTTTGTAGTGATCCCTTAATACTGATTCCATCCATCCATCATCTAACACGCTTAATTCCAAGTGGGGTCGCAAGGGGTGCTGGTGCCTATCCCCAGCTGTCAATGGGCGAGAGGTGGGGTACACCCTGGACAGGTCGCCAGTCCATTGCAGGGCAACAGACAAACAGGACAAACAACCACTCAAGCACACACTCACACCTAAGGAGAACTAAGAGAAGCCAATTAACCTGACAGTCATGTTTTTGGACTGTGGGAGGAAGCCGGAATACCCGGAGAGAACCCACACATGCTCAGGGAGAACATGCAAACTCCATGCAGAAAGACCTAATACAAATTCCTCAAAATAAAAAATAAAAATAATTCATAGAAGAACATTTTAAAAATAGGAGATGATCAAAAAAGTCCTTAGTTTAGCAATATTGGTTTGCCGGCATTATGTTTTGTATTGGTCTGTTAGCATAATTTACTGTTTACTGCCATTTGTATAAGCTAATATATCACATAAGCGATCAACATAACTCCAGTTTAAATATATTGCAGTCTCAGGAGTTAAAGAATACAAGTTTTGAATAAAACTGTATTCTGTATTACCGTTATTGGCAATGTCAAGTTGTGTGTCTGAGTTCAATGTCAAAACTCAGGGCCCTCCTCTGCCCAGCCCCACCCTCACCCCACTGGTATCGTCACTGTTGCAAAAATGGGTCCTCTCAAACACTTGGTATTCTTCGACATCCTGTTCTCAATGGTGATTTAAAATCATCCCAGCTTTTCATAAAAAATGTGAAATTTTCCAGATTTAATCTGATGGACCTTTCCATCATTCAAATAGTGAATATAACTTCACACCAATCTTCACCCATTTCCTAGTCATGACAATTGTACACATTACAAACATATACCTCTTCCCAGTTCTTCTTTGACTGCGTCCCATTTTTTAACATTTTCTTTGCATTTCATCTTTAGGTATGTTGTGTTGCTTCCTTTGCATTCTTGCAATCCTATTTGTAAGTTTGAATTATAAACCTTCCATTTAATGCTTTTTCTTGAAAAAAACAAAGACCCAGTCTATGATTGGCCAAGGTGACAAAAGGAGAAAAAAAATGCATCCCAACTATCCCAGATTGAAGGTAAAAGTCCACCTCGGTCTACAGAGCCTAGTAAATAATAGAATCAAACTCTTCACTATGACTAACTTCTATTTAGCATTCTAGGGGGTACAGTGTATTGCAAGTACTAAATGTTAATATTGGTGTATCCCTGCTCATTCATCAAACATCTTTTTCAGGCTCTTCTTGAGGATTGAAACAATTATACAGCCAACAACACTATATTCTGACTCACACATACAAAGCTAAAAAAACAACAGTTGTTGTTACTGTGCATATAAGGCGCTAAACTCACAGTTAAGCAGAAATTATTGTTCTCTGCATCACATCGGTGCTTTCTAATTGGAAAAAAGTGGTGTGTGCGTGTTTGTCATTTACTGGGGAGGGGTTGTTGATATAGTTAAGGTAGAAGACAGTTAACAAGGATTATTCAGAGATGCATGATTCAAGCAAAATACCACTGATTTTGTCGAAGGTACAGCATAATAAAACTCAGACATTTTAACAACTCAGCAAAGTCTATTTTGTATGATATAGTCTCTTTAAAAGAAGGGAATTCTTCTATTAAAAATTAGACTTATTTCCTTATTAAGCCACAATTTGGACCTTGCAAATTTAATTTGGAAAGGTGGGGATTCTCTTCTACATATTGTTTAAATTATGTTTTGACAAATAGTGCAGCCAATGCACGTCACATGTAATCTGACAGTGGCTAAAACAATCAGATCTACATCTTTTCCTGCTCTGAGAGGAAGAGAAATGAATTCATCATTGTTATTTATCACTGGTGCCAGCCTTCTCTTCAGTCACCCCATCAGGATCCATCATCTGCATGATTTGTAAAGAGGTTGAGGGTCTCTTGTGATGGGCTCTTTTACAATTTAATGTATGAGCATGTGTGGAAGATGCTTTATATGCTGTCATTGTGCCACTTATTTGCCAGGAGGAAAGGACAGAGTAACTGGGTCATGAAGGTGGTCATTGTAAATAATTTAACAATAAAAATGTTATATATTTGTCTTACTTTATGCATAACTGACAAAATCACCAAAATGCCCAGAGGATAAATGCTAACTTAATACTCCCAGGATTATAGGACAGGAAAAGAAATATGTTGTCAGTGTATCCCTTATATTAAGGGTTGTTTTTTTATTTTATTTACAAAGCTGTCAGAAGATAAGAAGTGCGAAACTGAGGGTTTCAGTCAAATAATATATATAGTAAATAATATAGTAATGTAACTAAGTTTCTATATGAAAACTGTAAGTATAATATAGTATAATATATATATATAAAAAACTAAATAAATTGTATCTTAACGTCCATGAATTACTCGAAATCCTACATAGAACAAACTAAGCTACCCCGTCGCATAATTGAATTTAGTTACCGTACTTATTGTCTGCACACACTTTTTTAAAAACTGGGTTTATAAAGTCGAAAATTGCTCAAAACACATTTAATGGGTCATATCCTATCCACATCAACAGCATAATACCCAAATCTCTGAAATAATGTAAAGTAATATAAAACCATTAGTGTTACATGTCTTTTTAAATTTAAACAAAACACAAGAATAAACTCAGGAAAAAGAAGGGTATGTTTAAAACAGCTTCCCTCATGAAAGAAGAGGGGTGGTGAAGGAGTAAAAAATATTTCCCTTAAAATAGACAGCAGAATGGATATGTAAGAGTGATGTTGTGTAATATGTTGAGTGTTTTGCAGGCAGTTTTTTATAGTGAGTGGTGTAGAATGAAATCTCTTCTGCCTTTATCCATTGGGTTAGCAACATTCAGAGGTATAGAAGCCAGTGATGTAAAATAGAGAAAGTAGCCCTTTTCTTTATTAAATTAAGAACTTAATGGATAACCCTGAGCATTTTCTTAATTAGACAGTAATAGAATAAAACCTTAAGTCAGACTCACTGTAGTATAGATCTCTACAAACAAATCCTTCCTAAAGCCATTTGATTCACTATTTTCTCCACTTACGTTTTAAACTATGGTTATTTAAATAAATGTTTGTTTTCATCTCTACCTAACGTATTTTTGCAAGGTGTTTAATCTGGGCCTAGATGTTTTCTTTGGGGGGAAATACTTCTGTTAGCAAGTCTCCATGAATCAAGAGAGATTGAGAACAGTGTCACATGTACATGCATTTCTAGGTGGAAATTTTACACTTCCCTCATTGTATCTGTCAGCCTTTTTGTAGGCTCAGTGAACTATATCTGCTGTATATATTTTAATCACTTTGGGAAAAGGCTAGTTTTAAAAAAAAATTGTTGTTGCATAACATAAATTGATGACTGTAACACGGTTTATATAAAACGATGTGCATTGTTGTAGTATTCTCCTAACCGTAACCTTTGTTAAACATTTATTTTGTGAGGGATTGCCGAAGAGTCAATAGCAAACTGCAAGCAAAACTTCTTGTTGCAAGCTCATCCAGGAGCAGCATGTCTCAATGCAATCAAAGGATTTTTCTTTACCGAAACTTTTAGCCAATCTGACTGTATTGTCTCCGTAAAGTGACTTGAGGTGGCATATATGGTAAATTGCTGCTATATAAATGAAGTGAATTAAATGAAATAAAATTTTGTTTCTTCAAACTATACTTTTAGTTTAAGGATGCAAATATGTATACATTGTGGGACAATAAAGGGATTTTCTATGTTTTTTATATATTGATTTCCAAAAAGTCCTATACTCATTACAATTTTAAACAACTGCCAACATTTTATAAAAGCTTTGAATGTTAACCCCATATATTTTTTTCCACTATTTTCCATTGCAATTTAAAGATGGATTAAAAAAAAAAAGCAGGGGAGGGTTCTAAAATGTTCTCAGGGATGTGAAGTAAAATCCCCTTTTTAAAAATCAGACATCAAAAGGAGAACATTTTAAGCATCTCACAATAACATCTATGACTTTTTTTAATGATTCAAAGATGAAAGCTGGCTCCGGTTCCAAAATAAAGATTTAATATTGACATAAAATCTAAAGAAATATAAAATTTTTACTTTTACCTAATATTTTTAAATATGCTATGATTATCCATTCTATTGGATATCAACATTGTGCTACTGGCACCACTTTAGCTGACTGTAATTGATAGAAAACCTGTCAGAAAATGTTGGATCTGGATATCGTGGCGGAGGAAACATGTTTGTTGTAAATCCTAAAGTGAGTTTACACATCCAAAGTTCATTTGACTTTCTTATATCATTCTAGAGTAAATCATTTTCACAGTAATTATAAAAATGGATCCATCCGTCCATGTCCTACTTATGTATATTGAGTAATGTCTGCACCTCTATCAGGATTTTCAGCTACATGAAGTATTTGACTTTCAAGTGTTAATATCCCAGTCGACTTCTTGCAAGTAAAACGTAAGCTCATGCTGGGCAAAGGGCCAGAGATAAATTTTAGGGCCATGTTAACCATCTAAGCTAGATCACCAATATCCCTCCAGTTACCATTAGCAGCGTCCAGAACAGGACCCCTACCTAGGGAGACAGTGTGCTTGTTACAGAGTAAAACATGGAGCCAGTGCATGGTAGAGAGGGTAATGGGAGCAAAAGAAGGAGTAATCTAAGTATTCTAATAATACTGTTTCTATGCAGGTCACAGCAAAAAGGTTTTCAGTATGAGTGGACATGAAAAATTGGCAGCCTAAACCATGTGAGGCAGAATTAGGTTTTCTGTGTCAGTGCTGAAATTAAGCCTTCAGTGAAAAACAATTACAATCCCAGAGGTACATGCTGATTTTCTCCACCAGCTGGCAACAGCACATTGCACCCCCACCCCCGCCACCCCCAAGCCCAACATGGCTTACTGATACAATGGCAGAAAAGCAGCACCTTGAAAATTGTTTTTTATATATATATATATATATATATATATATATATATATATATATATATATATATATATATATATATATATAGGGAGAGAAGGGGGGGCTAGTTTGGTGGAGCTCCTGAACTTGAGGCAGTCACTGAAATCAGGTGTTTTCTGTAATGTTCAGGGGTCTGTTTCACAAAGCAGTTTTACCGAAAAAACTTTAAGTTGTCTAAACCTGAAAACAGGAAAACTCTGACTTTTCTGGATAACAAAGAGAGGAGTTTATTCAACCTCTGTTTAAGTCACCATAATAACATTCTCCCCAGAGCTCCTGTTTCCTCTGTCTCCGTTCTCCTTACCGACAATCACGTTGTTTTATGTCCTGATTTAATCAGAATTTTGTAGTAGTTTTTTTACATAGAAAAAAAATATATCATTCACTAAGTCTGTTACACACATTAGGTTTTAAAACAATCATTGCATGTCCGTTTGACGAGGCTCTTATTAAAGAATGATCGTCACTTTTTCATAGAGAATTAAATATTTTGAGGGAGAGGATTCAACAACTTAGCTGACAGGGCATGAGATCACTTGCTTTTGGTTTGTTTAATATGAGCGAGGTACATATAATTTTGTTTTTATTAATTATATTTAGAGTACATGGAGAACTACTGAAATTATCTTTAGATTACACATAAATACATTAATTAATTCCATGGGGGAAAATGAATTACTTATGCGATGTTATGAGACTGATATCCACTTATAACGGCCATTTATTGGGATGATAACATCTAAAGCACAGCTGCCAACAGCCACGTATTTACTGTGTAAGAAAAAACTGAATCAACATGAGCAGGGACACATGAGATTAAACACAGGTTCTAAATATTATAGCAATGTATTTAGACCTCATTTTCACCAGGTGCAAAAAGATTTCACCTCAATAGATACATTGATCTACTATCATTCGTGAAATAATTCCATATTATTTTCACTGTAACAACATCTATGGCAAGCCGTTTTGCTATGTACTAGCTTTACTGAATATGTTTTCCTGATATCTGAAATGACATTTTTTTCTTTGTCTAAATGACCATTTCAAACAAAATGACATTCTCCACATAAAAAAATAAACATTTTGGATGTCTATAAATGAATTTCAGATCTCCATATTCCTAAAATTACTGGTCAACATTTATATTATTTTTTATATCATAGACACATTTTCAGTCAAGCTGAAAAATGTCAGAGCGGCCAATTAAAATATTTATAATTTTTTAGATATATATAAAACTTAATTCCTACTAGTATGGTTTTGTTTTTTTGCTTTCTTAAATTCAGTTTCTGCTATCAAAATTTAGAAAATATGTTATTCCTGTTCAGTCTAAGAGTGTGATTATGATCGGGAAGAATCTTATTTTAGTGATTTACAAATGGAGCAACAGGGAGGAGAGTGCTTTTAATAAATTTAAAATCGGCCTGCAATAGACCAATTCATATAAACCTACGCATTAACTTGAGCAACAACCTTCTCCTCCACTATCTTCCTCTCCTATGTAGCTGTAGTGCTGTTTCTCTGACTTTTAAACTATCTTTAAGCAGGTTTCTCTGTCCTCTTGAAATTTGTCTGTCCAGCGAAGGGATCCACTACGGACAACCAAAGGAAGGTGAGACAGCGTACGTTGATTTCCTGCTGCTTCTTTCTGATTTCAAGAATGCCTTCTGACTTTCTTTCTTTGTCTGTATTGGATCCCTCCTCCAGCAGTAGTTGAGCTTTTTCACATAATTCTGTTCACAACAACTGTGTTCCACACCAACAGGACCAAAACATTTCCCTTATTTATGTAGAGGTCTGACATAAAGTGTTGAAATAGTCTAACAAACCACACGCATGTTTTTCTTTTAGCATCTACCCTTGATTATACTGTACCAGAATTACTTTTTCTCTGGTACGTTACCACCTGTTTCTCAGAGCAGGAGGCTCTGTAACAGCAGGGACACTGTTACATCTGAACTACAGATGGTTAACGTTTCAGAAAACTTCATTTCCAAAAACATTAACAATCCCTTTAACCTGATGATATCTAGTACCTATGAAGCCAGGGAAGAGTAAGGTGTTGAAACAGAACATTGAGGTTGGGGAACTCTGTTGCCTCAGTTCAGACAAAACTAAGCAAGGATGCAACCAAATAATAAAAAAATCAAGGGATGCTTTGTTCACGGCTAATTTCAAATAAAAAATAAAGTAAATGGGGGAGTGTACAGCACAAACCCCAAGCTATCAACACCACACTTCAGGGGGTATGTACTAAACACAGTTGTAAGACAATTTATTCACAATATAAAGCAGAATAACTAATCTATAGATTATTCACCGCCTTTAATCGTGTGCATTTGGGTTACATTCCTGACTGCGCTGGAGAATAACAGGCCCACTCCAAAATTTTCTCACGTCAATTTTCTCAATAGTTGGGGACTGGTAAAAGGGGGAGCTGGCCTAAGGCCAATTTATGAAAGAACCGTAACAGCATATGCACATACACAATTTGTGTTATTGCAGATTTCCACATGCTGATTGAGAAACCATCGATTTTGAATGATTTAAAAAAAATATATCATCTTTGTTGATATTTGAATTATGGGTGAATGTCCTGATGTCACTAAAAGAAACACCTGAAAACGAAAACTGAACATCCATATTTAATTTTATAATTAGAAGAATAAATTGCAGAAGAATAAAGAGTAAGTCTGCAAGTACATTTATTTCCCAAATGGATGCTCGTTAAAGGCACCTGTGGCATGGTCTCAAACGCTGTTCCTGCTCTCAACAGGCAACAAAATCATAATGCTACTCTGCAAGACTTTATTAACACAAACAAAGCCCCAATTCCCTCCTTAGAGGAGGGAGAAAATATAAACATTCCAGGAGGGAAGTAAAACCTATCTGAAGTGTGTTTTTTATCACAGCTTGAAGAATGTTGACAAGAAGAGGAGTGTGTTTTCTATAATTGGATGTTTTGTTCTACGTCTCCCTCACTGTGATTATACTGACGTACAAAGGTTTGCCTCACCTGGAGTATCTGACAGCGGTCCGAGGTACAGTCAATGTTCTCGCAGGGCTGGTACATGCCAAGCGTCACACAGTTGAGCAAGATCACCATGATGCTAATCCTCTCGAACCATGTGCTGACAGAGCTGGAGTTAAGGAGCGTGGCAGGAGGGAAAGAGCAAAACACACTTCTGCAAGCAACACAAATGTGTACATGCAACAGTTGGCCCTAAAGGGTGGAATAGAAAGGGAAGGAGACACAAGTTAGAAAATTTGTGAATAGATCTGTGCAACTTTATATAATAATAAAGTATTACTTTTCTTCATTAAGTGGGAAAATAATTATTAACACAGTCGTATAAACACAAATCAACAGAACGTTTTGCAAAATAATAGGACAAAAAAATAAAAATAAAAAATGCCATCAGAGCCAGTGGTTCAAACAAGGCTGTGCTCAGAGAGGGCTGTTGTGGATGGGCTAATGTTAGTCCCGGCTGTGGTTAGCTTCATAGGTCAGCTGGTTGCCATGGTCTTCTGAAAATCAGACTTCAAATTACGCACTAAATCAGTAAATGGGCCATATAGGGAGGCTTAAAAGGATAATTTTCTTGCCTCAACAGATGTTAAAATTTACTTTTATAGAATAATGGCAACAGAGAACTTTTAACTTAATACTATAAGCTCTGTGGGCGCTCCACTGGAACCTGCTTCTGCCGCAGTGCATGCTGGGTCAGCTGTCAGTCTGGATAACGCACATTTCTGCTTTGGCGCATGCTGGGTAAAGACAGAGGGGCGAGAACAACATCTGGGGACTTTGTCCGCTTCTCGATCATATGTTCTTGTGAATTGGAACAGTGCTAGGGCTGAGGCTGATGACGTTTCATGCACAAGTACACATAGTGAGAAATGGCCATTGAGTTAGACACCATTAAATTTCTTTTAAAGAGTTGGAATACAAAGTAGTGGCTTATCTTTTTTTCTGGATTATTTTTTAAAACCTTAGGAAGATAAACTGCTTGAAAATTTGCAACTACCAAATATTACTTAACATTGTGCTTTATTTAAATTATATATAAAGCACAATGTCAATGAATATAAATAGAATAGAATATACTAGAAATAAGATGCTAAATATGAAAAACAGTATGAAAATTTGTCAATACTTAAAAAGAGCAGTGTTTCAGTTGTTAATGGATGTACAAAGTCAGTTATTGCTTATTATCATCTTATTCTTAATATTGTGTGAATCTGCATGCTCTACTCCCTAAAAGGTTGCTTCAGTGCCCTGTTCAACAGTAGCTGCAGATGAGCAACATGCAAATTCAGCAAAAGATTTCTGGAAGAGTCGACAGAAAATAATAAGGTTAACTTAATAAAATGAGATGTCCCCACATGATGCATACATTTATTTTGCATACATAAGCAAAGGACAGATGTGTATGAGACTTTATCGACATAATCCAGTTTAAAAGTCACAAAGGTTAAAGTCTTTATAATTCAAAGCCTCCAGCAATCGTCACCAAAAGCCATAGACACTGAGGATAGTATTTTTTACAGTGTTACAGATCCCACACTGGTGACCATCTGTAATGTCTGATTTGACAAAATATTATACTTGGATGATGTCAAGAAATATGTGTTTGCCCCAAAAAGTACATATTTTATTTGATAGAAACCAGTTTGATTATAATTGACCAGAAATATAATTTATTTTGTTTCGTTTAATACATAAAAATAACATCACACTGTAGCAAAACATGTTACTCAGCTAAGCTTACATTTTTACAGTGTAACATCTCTATGATCCTGCCTGTGTAAAGCCAACTTATCTTTTTACTTCATAGTATTTGGGAGAAAAGATAAAAAAAAAAAACCCTTAAGATTAAAAACACAGACATTTTCATTTCTTTCAGGTATTGAAAAACATATAAGGAAATACATAATGAGTATATTTCTACTCTTTATGCTCTCGCTGTTTTGCAAAAGACATTTTTTTTTTACAGGGATTTGATTTAAAACCATATAGGTGTACATTTATATGTCTGTATCTTGGTCCCTCAGTCCTCCCTTACTCTCTGTGCCGATTCAGCTCTCTTTTTGTCACTTCTCTGGATAATATGTTTAATAAATCGTCTATCTGCCTCCTCACGCATGTTTTCTCATTTTACAACCAATACCTCCTTTTTAAATAAGTGTCCTTAACTCCCTTCAGGTTAGATTTTTATTTTTTTCGGACTTCAATTTTCCCATCTCACAGCATCTCACCCTTTTCAATTCTCTACTTTCATCATGAGTTTTCCTATTCTTTCCAAGAAAAAAATACTCAGTTTTGTACCCATGGCAAAAGAAAAAAATCAAACTGCTTAGAATACAGTATACTGCAACTAGCAACAAAACATCAGTCACTGAAAATATGCATTTTTAAATAGATGCCAAAAGCATCGATTCACCACTACTGAAGAGGCTGCCCTAAGGCTTTATAATTTTAAGACCACAATAATGTGCTGATACAAAAAACACACTTATAATATGTGATATCCAGTGCCTCACAAATGTAATTATTCTTCTTGAAGTTCAACATTGGTCAACTTAAAAATATAATTTTCAATTTATTTCACATTAATTCTTTTCCAGTATGAAACTTAAGCTTAAAGTAACAATCAATGAGCAGATAACTTATTTTAAGAACTTCAGGTAGAGAATATAATTAATGCTTTCCCTCAGCTCTCTTTCATCATCTAAGTTATTTTCCTGAATGCTGTTTTAGTTTTGTTCCAGATCTAATGAGATTTATACCTTAGAAAACTGGGACATTACTTAATGTGGTTAAACCTAATTAGTCTCTCATTAATTTGTGCTGATCCTGGAAAAGAAAAAAAAGCTAACAAACAAAAAGGCAGCTGTTTTATTAGGGTATCATAAGTTTCATAGAAAACATTAGTTAACAAGCAGCCTACAAAAACTACATCAGACATGTCAATTATGCAACAGGAAAAGTTCAGGATATTATCCAAAAATGGAAAAGAGGTGTCTAGCTAACCTGCAGTCCTTGTAAAGAGAACATTAGATAGAGAAGGAAGGTCCATGGTAGCACTGACGAGATGCAGAAATCCACACATCAGCTATAGGCATGTATTAACATGGATAGGGATACTAACCAGAGTTGATAGGATAGATTGAGCTAAAGTCAAGAAAATACCTCAAAGTAAAGCTAGTGAGGCTGCATAGGCAAAAACCCTAAACATAGAGCCAGACAATGCTATGGGTCTATAATAAGAAAAATCAAATAGTGGATCTCTAGTAAGAAATAAAAGTTAATTTCAACGGATTATCTTCATTGAGTCTTATTATGTGTGGGTTATTTCCGAAAAAAGAATGAACAATAAAGCCTTTCAGTTGTAGCAAAAGATGGTTTTAGAATTCACAGCTTTTTGTATTTTAAGTAGTCCCAGTTATGTAACACATAAATAAACATCAAGAGGAGATGCCACTCCTAGAACAGTGAAAACAGGAAGCAGACAAATTGCCGGATTTATTAAACTTAGTTAAAAGAAATTCTGGGTCTTTAATAGAGAATTACTTTATGGTACATAGAAAAAAAAAAAAAAAGAATAATCACAAGAAATTGCAGCAAATTTGTATTTTCTGACCTGATTCCATCCCCTTACTATGGAATATTTAATAATCACCGTGTAACAATCTGTACTTGCCATGGTTACATTTACACTAGAATAGACACTAGATACACTAGACTGTAATATATATATATATATTTTTCTACATTTTGAAACACTATTTAGAATTTTCCATCTTTAGTATTTAACCAAGTACTTAGCAAGAGAACAGCACTTAGCACTAGCACTTTTACAGCAATAGGGCCATGTTTTTTGTTTTTTTTTTTGACAGTAGGCTGACAGGAAGGGGATATGAGAGAGGGGGAGAGACATGTGGCAAAGGACCACAAATCGGATTTGAACCTGGGTCGCCCACATCGGGGACTAAGGCCTCCTTACATGGGTCATGAGTGGTAACCATTGCGCTACCAGAGCACGATCTTGGAATATTATGGTTAAATAAAACAAATTTCCTAATTTTTTTATATATTATCTCCAAAGGGATGAAATGGAAACACATTGGTACAAAATGGGTGAACTGAATGGTAGCACTTAAATACAGTAAAAGTTGACTTAGGCCTGGAATGGTCTCAGCAATCATCCAGAATACAGGTTATTTTCAAGCAGATTGGGTAAAATGCACCCTTTTCCTCTCATCTTTTCCATGCTCCTTTCACACCTAAGTGCGCTCTCCAGTTCCACCTTATTAATTTCTACATTATCTACCCTGACATGCGTAGTGACTCAGCACTGGTTTGAGTTCACTTTCTTTGTCATAATGACCCCAGACCTTTCCAACCCCAGGGAATGAAACAGTAGGCAGCTGACTCACACCCAGCTGATTCCTCAGAAATGCAGCTGATGCACTGTCATGTCCCGAGCTTATTGTGCTGGCTTGGTACTCGCCAAGTCTGACATCAATGGTTTGCAAAGAAACATCTTTAGGGTTCAGTTATAAATTTGTTTGCCCTGTGTAAAGCTACTGCAATCATATTACAACCCACAAAGAACCTATCTATCTGAAACAGAGGATGTTATCTGTTATTTTCTGTCTTTAGCATGACATCTTCTCACCTCCCTTCATGCCACCTAATCTTCTTAGGACTCGGACAGGGCATCCTATCCGTCTTAGTTCCCTTCTCATCTATTCCTTTCTTCTCTTCTCCACGTCTCTACCTATTTCTTTGCCTGTCTCTCTCCGTCAGCACATATATTGTCAGACGCTTGCCCTTCTCCTTAAACCTTTTTTTTGTATGAAGCTTTCTGACCTTATCAAACTCACCATCTCGCTTTTTTGAAAAAACATTTCAAAAGCCTTGCTAGCTTTGATTTGTTTTGTTTATCTCATTGATGCAATCAATAGAATTTCCTTTTATTTCTTGGAGAACACAAGAAACATTTCACAAAAAAGGAATGATAGTTTGAATTTGAAAAGGGAAAAATATCGAGCTTTTGTGCAAAAAAACAAGTTATAGCCTGAGTCAATTACCTATGTTTTGTGTTATTCTGAGAATATAACTAAAATAACATGTCTGTTAGATAATGTCTCCCAACCCATGCATGAAGCTGTCCCTGAACTGGAAAGCTCCTTCAGTGATAGACTGCTGCTCCCTAAATGCACCAGGGAGCGTTATCACAGATCCTTCCTCTCAGCCGCTGTAAGGCTTTATAACTACCACTGTTCCCAAAAACCTCAAGAAGTTATGTTCATGCTGTTTTTTGCAGTTTCTGTCTTGGTCTCTTAAATAACATGCTGCTGTCTTTTTGCACATCTCTTGTGATGCTGCTATTTTCACATATCCATTACTGTAAAAATCTCCACAGTTGTATAGTGATCATTTATTCTCCAAATGCAC
>NW_015150781.1:0-5229 GCF_000732505.1 Cyprinodon variegatus
ATTTAGTTTCAGTTTTAGTCCAGTTTCAACATCGCTTGTTAGTTTTTATCACATTTAGTCAACATCATCTCATTTTTATTTAGTCTAGTTTTAGTCGACTATAAGTCGAGCGTTTTAGTCTTTATTTTAGTCCAAGAAAACATAATTTTATTCGTTTAGTTTTAATCAACAAAAAACTGTCAACATTTTAGTCTAGTTTTAGTCAGGACATCATTTTAACCTTTTACATTTTTGCCAGCAGATAATATTTAACATTTCCAAAAATTATTTCACATTTCAACATTTTCTCTCATCTTTTTTGATAAAAAACACAATTTTAAGAAACAGATGCAGACATGGAAGATGTTCTGACAATATTTGCATATTTATTTTGAACATTCTTAAGGTTCAAAGACACAAACAAAAATGCTTGCATTAAAAGAAATACAATACACCTGACAAAGGAAACACATAAATAAAATAAAGTGTCTTATGAACTTAACACAAGTGCTGGCTGTTTAAAGCTAGTTCACATAGAATAATAGAATAAATAGATTTGAGGTCAATGTTGTGAGAAAAAAAAAAACAAACTCCAACTGATACAACAAAAATGCTTTCCTGCCAGCTAGTTTACATGGTATATAAAGGTACAGTATTTAAGGTGAAACAAGGCATAGCTTGCTAGAACGTATGAAATCTTTTTAATGTACACGTTGTACACGTTTTAACATTTAAACTACAAAAATTCAACAGTCATGCCTTCCATTTGACTAAAATCAAGCATTTGGTTTTGTTCTTCACTTCAATGAAGCGAAAAAAGTGTATCACGTCTCCTCTTTCTCCCGAGCCCCGTGCAAAGCATGTTTTACTTTTAACCTTTCGCTGCCTCGTTGTGAATCCAGCTCCTGTCTGCTCCATGTGTTGTGTAGGCTACTCTGTGCCCGCCCGCTCCAGGTTTGAAAGTGGGTGTGTGGCGAAAGAGCTGACGAAGAGGAGGCGAAGGAGGAGACAGGATTTGACAAAACCATATCGTATAATATGTTATTTTCGTCTCGTCTTTGTTCTTGAACTAAAATGTCCACAGATTTTCGCTCAGTCTTTATTTACCGAACTGCATTTTCGTCTCGTCTTTATTAGTTTACGAAAATTATTTCTGATTCACTCCCAGTTATTGTTCATTAGTGGGGATTTTAGTCTTGTCTCGTCTAGTTATCGTTCGGGGAAAAATGTGCGTTGACGAAAATATTTTCATTTAGTTTTCGTTAATGAAATTAACACTACTGGACAGCCCATTTCTCTGAGAATTGGCTATAACAAAGATGCATGCACTTTCCCTTTGTTGTAGTTATAATGTTATAAATCTATTAAGCACTTTTTGAGTCATACTATCACTCAAAGCGATTTTATACACTGATACACAGTTATGTACAGTATGTAGCTTGGCATTAAGAAATGAATACCCTTCCTACTAAGCCACACCTGCCCAGATATATTAGGGTTGCGTGAAGTAGCACCTTCGGTAATATTATTTGGTAGAATGATCAATTCCAGCTTCTTCTTGATGTTTTACAAAACATATGGTCCACTCAAAAACTGGTGGCTCTCCAACAAAGAATACAAAGTTGAAAATTATTTTATTTTTTTGTCATTGCAATTTTTATATTTCACCACAATTTGTCAGAGTTCTTAGAGTTAAAGATTTGTTTTTTAACAAATAATTCATGGCTTTCCTTGCTATAGATGTTTTGTGACACTGAGGTGGAAATTTCTCAGTCACCCAGAAAGACAAAGTAAAACTAATTTAAGGCAGATGTATGTTGACCTTCAGAAATTAGAAAAAGGCTACAATAAAAAACCTACAAGTTTAAAAGTTATTTTTATTAGATCAGTTTTCACCCTCTTCAATAAAATGAACCTAAAAGGCGAAATTGTTGTGAAATGTTTGCACCTATTATTGAAATGCAAATGTTTAGGTACAATATGTGTTTTTCTTTGGTCTTTATTAATGGTCATTTCTTGGTCTTTATTAATCCATAATCCGCCCTTTATTATGGATTACGGATTAATCCGCAATCCGCCCTTTATTTAGTGCTGTAATAAGGTTTGAACTTGATCTAATTAACAAATGCTGGACTTAAAACTGTTAACTGAAAATAACCCTCTTTATCATAGAATCATCAAAGGGAATTTATCAGTAAAACTCATTGATCTCTGGTTATTTGGCTTTTTCGGAAAAAAAAAATGTAATTCTTGATAATTTTAGGATTTAAGACCTTTTTTGACTTTGATACAGAAAGGCATTTCTCTTGTCAATTCTCAGTGGGATTTTAGCCATTTGAACTCCTTTCTACATCTTTAAGTCCTCATTCACTGTGTAATACAGATGAAGGACAAATCATAGCGTGCAGAGTTCCAACAAATGAAGTGGCTCTACTCATTTTATTCTCACAAAATGATATTTAGATCAAATTGTTCAGGGACAAGGCAATACTAGGATGGTTTCTTTTTCATTTGAGTGAACTCGCTGCACATTTTTAGCTTCATTTTTCACTGTTTGTATTCTTCATGTGAAAGGTGGGAAGGTTTTCCAATGGGAGTTTGTCCATGGCCTGTTGGAGAGTGCCATCTATGGTGGACGAATAGACAATCCGTCTGACCTCCGCATCTTGCGATCGTACCTGGAGCAGTTCTTCTCTGCAAGACTCCTTTCGTCCTCCCTCTCTGCTGGACAAAGGGGTAAAGGAGTTGGACGGATTTTTCCATCTCAGATCAGCCTTCCAAACTCCTGCTCCATCTCGGTAAGTTCAAAGGATGACATGGGTGGTAAAAGTACAGAAAAGCTGCAGCCGAATAAATACAGTAAAAACTGAACCAAGGAGTATTTAGACATGGCCAAGACCTCTAGAGGCAGAGACCAAGACCATTTGTGAGATTATGTACGCTACAGGACCTAAAAGGTTGTTGTGTGTGTGTGTGTGTCTGTGTTAATTTCCATTTTCAAAGTCCAATGTTTTTATATAGCATGGTTTAAAAACGACGTATTCCTAAATCCTATTTCCATTATTTGCTATTTTGGCTCAGAAAAACCCAACAGTAGTCATAGGATATCAAAGTGATCAGTAGGCTTTGATAAACATTGCCTTGCACCATTTGACATGTTCCAACATAGTGATTAGTGATAGAATGATTAATTATTAAATAGCTAAAACAAATAAACAAGCAAGCAATAGGATTTACCTCGTGGTAACCTTAGAGTTGCAGAAGTCGCTCGCAACAATAGAAACAATAGGAAGACTTTTCTTATTATTATTTTAGAGTCATAGTACAGCATGATTATGTGTATGACCTGTATTTGCTTGTGTTTCCTCTCAGGACTACCGTGGCGTGGTGGAGAGCCTCCCAGAGGATGACAGACCTGCATTCTTCGGTCTGCCTGCCAACATAGAGAGATCCTCACAGAGAATTATCAGCTCCCAGGTTCACTCACACCCACCCATACTGCCAGCTCCTTCTTTAAATGCTCACACCACCACACCTCTCCTGAATACAGGCATAATGGTGAAGCTCTTTTTGGTTTTATGTAAAATAAGGCCAGAGGGATCTTTACGCATTGTTCACCACAAGTTAAGAGGCTTTAATTAATATTTTACTTCAACTTAAAATCTTTTTAACAAATTTATTGACAGTGTTTCAATGAGCTTCTTTTGATGTCAGGAGTGCTTGGCTACTTTGCTTTTTAAGTTCTCACATAAGAGTTTAGTAGGGCTGAGGTCTGGTGACCAAAAGGAAAAGTATATAAAAGTCAACTTTTCAAGGCCAACTTTGATCTTTGAGTTGTTTTTTGCATACCTTTGACATGCCCTCAGGGCTAATATATGCTGTTGCATCATGAACTCTTCTCCAAAAGAAAATGGAAACCAGAAGGTGTAGCAAGTTTCTGGTGAACTGAGGGCTATTTCTCCTTGATCAGGGTAATCTCAGTGTATTTTCCATGTCTAACTCTGAAATATACAAGCAGAGTAGGCTGACTTAAATCTTACTCCCAACATTTTTTGCCGCAATTGATGCAGGAATGCCCCAGTCACAAACTTTACTGCACTCTGCAGCTCCAAAGTGCAATAAAATATCCATATATTTCATCCGTGTTACATTGACTTTTTTACCATATTAATTATTTTTTATTATCTTTATCAACAACAAATATTTTTTTATAATCAAATATTAGTTGCTCATTGGGATGCATATTTTAACTTACTGAATGCAGCTCTAGTATTTCAGCTATCTTATGAGGGCTGTCTGTGAACATTCTAGCTGTAAACAAAGGCATGATCACATGATACATTTAGAACAGGAGCAAAAACATTGTGAACTTTGCTAAAAATGCACTGCTAGGCAAAAGGTGAGAGACACTGGTGTATAAGAAAATGTTAACAGTCTAAAATACAATCTTGCAAGATGGGTTCTTAAAAACAGGCTGTGATTGTTAAGAACTACCAGTGTAAAGCACAGCTGCACAGCTCTCTGCATGTGGTGCAGATACGATCACAGAAAACCATGAGCTGTTATCAGGAGAAAAATTGTGTCACTGATATTGATGCAGTCATTTTGAAACGTTTTGACCTGAAAATAAAAATGATCCTTTTGATTGATTTTGGAACCAGGCATCCTTGGTTATGAGTAATGAATTGTAATGTAATGTAACGAGTTGACATCTGACTTTACTAAGTTTTAAAAAGGTTGCTTTTAGGATGATGCTAAAATTGCTTGAAACTCGAGATGCGACTATATGTAAAATTAAACTTAAGTCTCATATTTACATGAAAAGTTCTATCATATAGACATAATAGTTTTGAAAAAAGCAGTACAACCATACCCAGCGAAAGTGGTTAAACAGCTGAGAAGTGGGAAATTGCAGATATGTTAAAAGTATTAATTTTTATTACTCAAGTAGAAGTATAAATACTTCCATCCATTTTCGGTCACACTTTATCCCAGCTGGGGTCGCCATGGACGCTATCTCCAGCTGTCTACGGGCGAGAGGCGGGATACACTCTGGACTGGTCCCCAGTCCATCACAGGGCAACACGGAGACACACAGGACAAACATCATGTACACACTAATTCATGTATTTAGAGAAGCCGATTAACCTAACATTCATGTTTTTTGCACTGTGGGAGGATGCCAGAGTACCCGGAGAGAAACCATGAATGCACAGGAAGAATATGCAAACTCCATGCAGAAAGACCCCA
>NW_015150781.1:8064-9834 GCF_000732505.1 Cyprinodon variegatus
TGGCCTCTTTTCTTTTAAAAATAAGGACTTACTATGTGCCACTGCTTTAAAGCCAGATATTTGCCTAAATCGTACCTTGTCTGTAAATATTTTACTTTATTTAAGGATAGTAGAGTTTAGTGGGCTACCAGTTTTTTCTTTTTTTTTTCTTACAATTCTTACAGGTATTCCTTCCAGGTATTGTATACCTTTCACAATCATAGACAGGTTTCAGATATTACAGGCTAACAATGGAACCAAACAACCCACTCGTCAGGTTCAATTTGAATGTTTCCAAGCAATACAAGGCCTCGTTTTTGGTCCACTAAATAAAGCCTCAAACTCAATGCGAATCCAGACATTTTGAATTGAGAAAGCTTCCTGGAAAGCGAAACGTCTTCAAACCTTTGAAACAAAGTCAAGTGGATTGTTTTTTAAACTTTTTCAGAATGACTATGACCTGGATGACTGAGAATCTTCACCAGCATAGCTTTTATTGCCATTACACTGTCAAAAGTGCAGAGCCACGAAATTAACTCTCTGCATTTAACCCATCCCCTTGGGGAGCAGTGGGTTGCCATTGCGCGGCATAGTGTGGGGTTAAGGGTGCCACTACCCCCGTACATTTTACACACATTTTTTTTAGATTTTTCCTTGCAAAACCTATTGACAAACACAATTAGTTCCTCAGTTTCTTAACTGTTGCAAAAAAAACAAAACAAAAAAAATCCTCTAATCTTTGTTGCTGTAGTGAGAAGATGTGTTATGATTGCTTTTGCAAGGTAATGTAATCATGCTTCTCAGCCAGTAGGGACATTCTAATTGAAGTGTTATCCCTTGTTTTTGATTTTTAGCATCTGAATCATATGATTTTTAGATATTACGCTGACATTACTAAACAATTTTGCCAGAGTGTCTCTAACTGAGTACTAATATTCTTATTTTTCCACTAAGAAATTTGGCCTTTTTCTTTTTGAAATTACCCAATAGATTATATCCTTTTTTTTATCCTGTTTCTCCCACCTTCTATGTTTCTGTTTATCTCTGCTAAATACTCACAAACCTACATACTGGTAAGCTGTCTATCGGTTTACAGTGGCTTAATAAAGTACTGTTTTCTTGAACCAAGTTAGAACGGTTGTTTGATGTTTTGCCTTCATCATCACAGAGAAACATGCATAAATCTCAAAAGCTGCACAAGCATCTGCTGGATAAGTTTGCTTTCCTAACCCTCAGCCTGAAGCGGTGCCGTGTGTAAACAATGGAGAGAATACCCCTTTCCCTGATATATCAGCACCTAAAATAGAATCAACAAGAAATGGTTATCTTTTAAGAGTGACATTGTGTGTTTACATTCTTTTAAACATTTAGTTTTACACAAGTAGAGGTAAAACAAAAAAAAANGCATCCCTAGTGAAAAGCTCAAAAATTGTTGTTGGATGTATAATATAAATAACAGAATCTGTGATTGTCAAAGCAGAAATGTACAATGGCATCATTATTAGAATATGCCTTGAGTGGCGTAACCTTTCAAGTGAATTTTGATTGGGGCCCCTAAATTCCTTGAAAGGGCCACTGATACTTATAAGAAAATGTATTAAGGTACATCAATAAGTTACAAGGTAACTTATTGATGCTTTTCACACCAACAAGAGTAATTTGTTGCAAAAGAAGTCATTTCAGAGACATACCTAATATTATCAGCGTTCTGATGGCATTTAAGCAAAAGGATTTTATCAAAAACATGATTAATGTGTGCAAATAAGGAAAGTCGTATTAAGAGTTTTATGG
>NW_015150781.1:10760-12516 GCF_000732505.1 Cyprinodon variegatus
TGATGGAGGCATAGCGAACATGATGGAGGCATAGCGAACATGATGGAGGCATAGCGAACATGTCGATGGAGGCATTGCGAACATGTCAAAGAGGTATAGCGAACATGTCGATAAAGGCATAGCGAACATGATGGAGGCATAGCGAACATATCAATGGAGGCAGAGCGAACATATCAATGGAAGCAGAGCGAACATGTCGCTGGAGGCATAGCGAACATGTCGATGGAGGCATAGCGAACATGTCGATGGAGGCAATAAAAGAATGGGGCGTAACCGGAGAAGTAGCCGCTGTTGTTACAGATAATGCTGCCAACATGCTAGTTGCTGTCGATATCACTGAGCTACATGTTGGCTGCTTTGGCCATGTGCACAACTTGGCATTCCAGGCTGCTCTTAAAACTCCTGGAGTCACACGGCTTCAAAAATCAACATTGAATCGAATTGCATCGGATTGGATCGAATCGCAACAGCAATAATCGAAATTGAATTGAATCGTGAGGTTCCTAACAATACCCAGCCCTACTAGTTTGTAGCTCTCTGCGACGGTCTGTTTATTTGCACCCAAAGCCAAAACACGGCACGGCCAGTCTTTGAGGAACACTCACGGGTGAACTGTGTGTCGTCCAGCATTGGATGACTGGTTGTAGACCGTTCACAATTGTTCCTCTTGCGTTGTGGTGTGGATAGCGCAGACCACGCTTTATAATTGGGCATAGAATAGATCAAAAATATTTGCATCATACCCGCGACAAGCTCACTGCGACACAGTGCTGCAGGAGGATACACAGACCTTAATTCCTGTTGTAGCAACCCAGATGTTCACAAGGCTAATCTCAGCATCCACAGCTGCAGCACAACTTGTCCAGCCAGCCAGCATTGGACCAGATGTCGAGTCTCAGAGCCAACATGAGTATCTCTATGTCTGAAGAACTAAACGATTGCCTGAAAAAAAGGTTGCAACATGGATTCTCTCGTCTGGAACTGGCACAAGGAGAAGTAGTAGCCTCACAAGTTGGATGAAAGAAAAGCCCCTCAATGGTCACAGAAATAACTTGAACCTAACAAAAGTCTAAAACAATCAATGAAAATAAATGAATACAATTGAGACATTGCTTTCAACCATCCTTCAGCAAAGCAATTAAAATCTTGAAACAAGCCTAGATATAAAAAAAATAAACACAATTTTGTCCAATTTTGTGATGTCGATATATCGCCAAAACGATTACTTCTCAGACCCCTACTGTCTAACTAAACCGTCTGGTCTCAACATCTTCTCCTCTTTGCTTATGGATTACACAAGTTTCTTGGGTCAAATTAGCAGCTTTTCTATCCCTTGGAAAGGTCTCTGGGAGAACTAGAGTCTGACTCGGGAGTGTATTTTTACTCCTGTCCCGTCCCACTCCCACAGAAAAAAAATAGTGTCCCGTCCCGATCCCGGGCCAGAGTAGAAATCTAAATCCTGTCCCGTCCCACTCCTGGTGAAATTACTCCCACTCCCATCCCGCTCCCATTCAGAATGACTCCCGCTCCTGCACCACTCCCATTCTTGTTGTCTTCAATAAGATTTATTCCAATACATTGAATCTGAATTTCTATGAAGGGTCAGTTAAGTTCAAATCAAACTTTTCGAAGTCGAGTTCACCACTAACTGTTGGTCCCTCCTTTGTTGTTTTTGAGCGCGGGTGAAAAACTCAGAGCGGAAGCACTGTTGGTTTTTGGGTCGTGTAGTTTTTTTTGACTCGCATTATAGTATAGG
>NW_015150781.1:15255-16316 GCF_000732505.1 Cyprinodon variegatus
GTTTTAGGTATAAATAATGATCCATTGATCATCCATTGCTGACCGGACCTTTCCTTTAAATGGCAGAGCTCAGTCTGTCCTAAAACGCTGTGCTTTTCTTCCAGACTGGCAATAATTGTTTTCTACCTTCAGTTACTTTAGATCTCCAAATTTAAAATAATAGCAAATACAGTAGTAATATGTTGAGACTCCAGAAGAGATCCGATTCTAAAGAAATGGGTTTGTCCAAATGGTGTTGCCATATAATGACGATATTGGAAGGAGCGGGGCCCCCAAGCAGATCTGTTACCTACAATGTTAAACTGTACATGGACGATTTTACCCAGAATCCTTAGCTGTCAGACGGGAATTCAACTGACGACTTTCAAATAAACTGAACAGGGAATAACGGAGGTATAAAAATATACTCCGATTATAAAAGGGCATTTAAGGATGTTTATTCTTTTTATTTCTGGACAGGAAATGCACAGTGAGGTCTGTGAGTGTGCGACCACCGACAGCTGTGTTAGGGTGACTCAGTGAAAAACAAATAAATGCTCTAAGCCACTTCCTGTTGATGAGAGGCAGAAAGAAGCGACTTACTGTCTTTAGGGGCGACGGGGCTGGATGTTCCGCCCAGCGAGGTCCTTCCCACCGGGCTGGAATGCTTGGCCCCACGGCCGGGTATTTTAAGTCCACTGGATTTGAGCATGTTCATTCTACAGCAGCAGGACACAGCTGGGATCTGCAGCGCTCTTCTTCTTCCTGATGAAGGCTTTAGGATCCGAGACTAGATGAAAGAACAGAGGCTGTCGTTCTCCATGTTTATCTAAGGAGATGAGACAGAAAGGAAAAGACGGCTATGAATACGGAAACAACAGAGCAAAATATCAGGTGATGGAAGGCAGTGAACCCGCCGAGGATTCATATCTGCAAACCTGGAAAGAGGATTATCCTGAAGGAGGAATGAAACATGCAGCTGCTTCCACAAATTCTAGGAATATTAATACATTGAAACATAATTCAGGATGTTTTTCTCCTTTTTAGTACAAATCCTGATTGTAATGTTTCTACAGTCGCCT
>NW_015150781.1:19080-21240 GCF_000732505.1 Cyprinodon variegatus
CAAAATCCACATTTACACCTAATCATCAGTGCCACAGCCCAACACCCGAGTCCCTCCACCCGCTCCCCCGACCGGTCCCACGCCACACCCCACAGCAACTCCCCCCCTCCCCTCCTCATCACAGTTCATGTTGAAAAACATCAGTTTTAACCTTTTTTTTAACAGACTCATGCTTGGATATTGCTTCAGCTGCTTTTAATCCAGACTATGGAGCTAAATCGGTCTCAATTTTTACAAATACACGGATGTGATTCATACATGACTGTACAAGATCCACACACACACATTTGGCAAAGTATTTCACGTCCATAAACAGTTATAAATTAAATTGTGTGTGGGAATCGTGTGGGCTTTCTTGATGTGCCTCGATACACAAATGCATTTTTTATACAGGGGATGGTTTGCAACCAATCACAGAGCTCCCTTGTATAAGCCAATCATAAAAAAGCATACGGCATCAGGCCAGCACACCTTTAGTAATACGCATTAAATAGTTTCCTCCGTCTCTGCTCTCCTTACATCCAAGCACGCTGTTTGATTTCGCAATTTATTCAGGTTTTTGTCATAGTTTGTGCATAAAACAACAAACAAAACAAAAAAATCCTTCACTAGTTGCGTTATACACATTAGGTTTAAAAACAAACATTGCATGTCCGTTAGATGAGGATCTTATTAAAGAATGATCAGTATTTCTACAGAGAATTAAATATTTTTGAGATTTATTTGTTTTTTGTTTGTTTAATATGAGCAACATGTGGAAAAAGTAAATGAATGCCTTTACAGGTAAAACCAAACATTACAGGAAGTGACACTTTAGGTAGACTTCCTAGCTGAGCTTTTATCTCAGTTCTCAGTATTTTTATTCATTTAGTTTACAGCACATGAAGAACTACTGAAATAATTTTCCGATTACACATAAATAGCTTAATAAATTCCACGGGGAGAAAGGAATGACTTTATGGTTAGGATGAACTCGGTGACAGCAGCCTACTGAGGCTGCGTCAATCATTATGTGTGTGTGTGGATTTTTTCCTGCTCATGTTTGAATCACATATGTGTATTTGTGAATTTTGGGAGCGATTTAACTCCATACAGACCTTCACACCACTGCCTGAAATGTATTTTCTCTTCATGGTGGATCTGAAGTTAAGGTTTTCTCTGTAACTCTATCAGAAAACAGCCTTTGAATATTTCCAGGTAGCTGTTTATTTCTAGGTTTCTACATAAACTGAGCTGTTTATGTGGGGTTTGATGAACTTATCAGATGAATATAAAGTTCTTTAAAAAATAAATGACTCAAACCCCTTTAATTTATTTCAGATATTGCGACATTTGACAACCACAAACGGTAATATATTGTGTTATTTATACATCTAAGCAGTACATCGCGTGGATAAATCTGAGCAGTGTGGTTTCCTCCACACTCCTTTACCCCGATGCCCTTAAATTAAACATCAGCACAAGCGATTATCTCCAGAAATCAAACAAAAGGGTCTAAATCCAGACGAAAAACTCAGTGAACGATAATAATAATCATAAGGAGCAGACAAGACAGCAGGAACAGTGCATGGAAGGAGGAGGTGTTCTGGTCAGATGAGAACAAAATTCTAGGGTTTTATTTTGTCGTTGTTGTTTTTTTGCGTACATAAAAAACACAATATGTGACAGAAAAGTTAAGCTACAATTCATGGAGGGGGAAGACATGTTAACGCTGCAGGAAAGCCTGGCTTAGGTCAAGACATATTAAACCCAGATGCTTTCTAACTGACTGAGCAGAAACAAAAACATGCATTCAGAATAGAGCTGAAACAATTAATCGGATTCATTGTGATTAATTGATTACGGAAATAATCCTCAACTAGTTTAGTCTAGTTTACTCCACCTTAACTCTGGAGGAGCTGCAGAGATGCACGGCTCAGTGGATCTTCTGCTGAATCTTCATCGTCGCTTCAAGAGTCCAGCAGAAGACAAACATGCAGCGGCTCTTCATCCTGAACATGATGTCTTACATGGTGAAAGATGGTGGAGGCGACATGAAGCATTTCAGATGCTGGTTTTCAGCAGTTTGTTTCCTGATTATCGTTGTTGTTGTTTGTGAATGTAGTTCTGCATTTGGTTCATTACTTAGTTTTAGTCTTCATGATCTCTATAATTCCTTTT
>NW_015150781.1:24238-26340 GCF_000732505.1 Cyprinodon variegatus
ATTCACTCGTGTAAAGTTGGGCACCACTGGGAGAATTCGGAAATGCAACGGTTGGAACAGCCGCTTCCCTACGACTTTAAATATTCTCAGTGGGGTTAAGAGAAGTAGTGCCACCCCACTCACCAGTGTAAATTGTATTAGCATCAGTTTAGCATTTCATCCCATTCTGCACAGCCAGTGATGAACGTTAAAAATCACACAATAATCAGAGGTCTGAGGAGGTCTTTACTGAAGCCGTTATGATTTCTACTGGCAGGTTTGCCACAATAGTAGATTCAAAACCTGAAATTATGGCTTTCAGTTTCAGTAGCCAACCCAAGATTTTTAGTGGCCCAACTGGCCCCCCCACCCCCCTATGAAACATTTCTGTTTCCTAAAAGTAATAGGATGGATGTATGTTGCAAAGCACAGCCACTCATACATTTTTATATATTTTGTTATTACTATATAAACAAACATTTATAAAGGTATACACATATATATGTGCATATCTCCCTCTCTCCATATACACACACACACATCTGTGTATATGTATGTATATATACATATATATATATATATATATATGTATATATAGTGTGTATACATACATGCTGTTTATTCAGTAATGTCTTACAAAGCTCTGATTACTACACAAAGTAACACAAAGGCATCCTTCTGTTCTGGTTAAACCAGCTGGTTAGAGTAGCAGTTCGACCTCCCCAAGATGGCGGCCGTAATTCCTGCGCCGCTGCAGTCAATGCGGGGTCTACTCTTATATTGTGTCTATGGTCCCCCCATGATGGTTTTTTTTTTTTTTTTGCTCCAGCTCAGCCGCCCCTGTCTGACTCAACCCACCGGCTGGATGAACAAAGGAGGCTGGGAAGAAGAGCCTCCTGAGGGGAAGAAAACATGAGCCAGGCTACACAGTCTGGCTCATTTTCCTGTCATTTTTTTAAATTTATTATTTAAAAGTACTGAAACAATAACCCAAATAAATTCCCGCTCACACACCCTCAATCTATCATTGGTGGTGTTTTTTAATTGGATGGGATTAAAATTCCAATTAAATTGTTTAGTTTCTTTTTCTCCAAACATGGGATCGTAATCCATTTTTCTACTTTCTAATGTTTTTAACTTTAAGTTTAAACAACTATGAATAACGTTTTATCCCGTTTATGTGTTAATAAGCTGAAATAATTAATTTCATTTCATTAACCTATCCCACTGATTAGCACTAGGGATGGGAACCGTTTCAGTTCCGTGATTTGCTATGTCGTGATTGGCCAGTCGACTCATAAAAGCTCCCTGATTGGTCAGTTTTTTTTCTCAAAGGTGAGTCCAGTTTGACAGCAGTAAGTCCCTGGCTGCTCTGGCTGTAGAGATATCTATTGAAGCCCCTTTTCGCTACATAAGAGTAAAAAAATGGCAAATAGAAAGTCGTAATTATTAGATACAAAGTCATAATTTCTACTTTCAGTCATAATTCTAAGATATTCAACTTTCACGTTTCAAATCCAGCTTAACATAAGGAAATTTAACCGGAAATTAAAGGCTTGTGCCAATAATCAGTCAGGTTTCTGACTCTGAAAATGCTGATTACCTGAAAAATATAATTTTAACAAGAATCTTAGGCCGCATCTTTCTTCATGGCCACTAGAGGCCACTAAAGACCAGCTAAAGAGAGGGCAAAATAACCAGGACAGAATCCTATTGCTTTCAGTGTTAGATAGCAAACCAGCGCTGTATGTGTACAATATGTACAAATTTGGTATGAAACAAAAAGTGAAACATTGAGAAAACACAAACTGTCAATTTAAAGCTGTGTCCTCCTTCTATGGAAGAGGATTAGGACCATTGAAAAAATAAATAAAACAATGTTAACTGATTTTTAAATTCTATTTCAGTATAATATGAGAAAAAAAGTCAGAATTCTGACTTTAATCTCAGAATTGTAACTTTTTTCTCACATTTCTGACTTTAATCTCAGAATTGTGGATCTTAATGTAGATGGGCACCATGAAGGTGGAGATGTGGAGCACTCTGCTTCACTGACAAAGATGTGAGTTGTTTAGGAGGAACAGGAACACATTGGTGGAAAATGATGGAATTAGGCGACTTTT
>NW_015150781.1:28416-33474 GCF_000732505.1 Cyprinodon variegatus
TTTGCTCTTCTTTCAGTATATATAAAACTTGCTCGATAGCCACGCTAACGCTAGCTTCATCGGCTGAAGCCGCCATGTTCTTTAGACTGAACTGTCGCGCTTCTCGTTGCGTCACACCTCAACCCGCCTCAAAGCCAACGCTGATTGGACGTTCGTTTGGTGAACGGCTCCAAATTTTTTTCAACAGAGAGTCTCCAGACTGATCTGCGAGTGAAACCTTGAAAGCTCGCGAGATCAGGATGGTCTCACAAGGCAAGTCCAATCCAGTCAGTGACACGGCATTTCCGCCCGTGGTTCTGGCTCATTTTCAATAGAGAAACTGCCTGCTTTGTAGTTCTTGTAGAAGTAAACCCAACTGTAGGCTAAACAGCTAAACTGCTGTCTTCCATCTACCTCTATTTGTGTTCTTGGGCCGTGAACCAGTGGGTTTACGTCAACTCTGTGCTTCGTTTGGATTCACCCGTTTTATGGTGGAAGTTTAGAATTGTGAGATTTGCAGAGAAAGGAGGAGTTGATGGGGTTTGAGCTTCTCTGTACGTCCATTTTAGCCACTGAACTATCGTTATTCATCTATGACAATGGAACTCATTCTATGACCCCTTTAATGGAAGAACAGAAGGTGATTAAATTAAGAGAGCTATAGTTTAGTCTTTAAAACAGACATGGCTATAGCTTGATGCTAACATGTTTATTAGCTGTCAGAATTAAGTCAGAATTCTGAGATTAAAGTCAGAATTCTGACTTTTTCCTCATATTATACTGAAATAAATCTTTTTTTTTCCAGTGGCCCTAATTCTCTTCCGTATTGTTCAGATGAAATCATCAGGAGATAAATATAAATCAAACCCCTGCACAGATTTTTCATTTTCCCACACAAGGCCTGACCTTTGACCCAGCTGATGAACAAACTGATTAAGTCGGTTCTGCCTTTGGTTGCAGAATAGTTCGTTTTTTTTATAAACAGTGAACCAATGTCTCAGTAAAGCTTAATGATTAAAGCAGATAGAAAAACTGTATACCTTACAGTGAATGTAATGTAGTGATCAAAAGCAAGTTCCTATTGGTTGATTAAAGGAGAAACTGAGTGAAAAGCATCCATCACTGATGCTGACTGATTTCAGGTTGGTGGGTGCCTCTACCTCCTCTGATTGAAGGGTGGGACGGCAGGTGTGTCCTGACAGCTGGAGCTCATCAAGCCAATCAGGAGGAGCTGAAAGAGGAGCAGCTCCCCTGAGTTCAGATGTCAGATTGTTTTACTCCATGAGTGGCAATCAGGCCTCCACTTGTTCTGCTCCTGCATTCTTTGAAAGTCCGCCATTTTTTCAGGAAACCTGAAAAAACATCCCAAGTTGTTCCTGTATTGAAGAACTCTGCCTCCTCGCTCCCAGAGATTATTGGAGAACTCCTACCAAGATACTTTCTTGTCTTCTCCATAATCCTCCATAATCTTCACCTCCTTCCAGGAAACTCCGCCTTTTTTTAGCAAGATCTTGTTTCATCAATCATCTCTGATTTGCATAACTCATAAGTCTTCCTTCAATAATCATTGAACCAAATTGTAGCAGAAAGAAATAAAATGTATATGATTGAGAGGCATTAAACCAAGAATTACTTTCCAGGAAGTAAATATATGTTAATATATAGTAAAGGTTAATATGAGATTTAAAAAAAGAACTAGATTTGTAGATGTTAGCAAACTAGGTAGATTATGGTATTTGATTATTAAAACAAACTTTAAAATGAAAAATTTTCATCCATTCATCATTTTCCATCACACTGGATCCTTTCTGGGGCGAGAGGTGCTGGTCCCTCTCTCCAGCTGTCTATGCACTGCAATAATGACCTCAAAATGAGTAAAAATGTCTTAAATTAAGAGTATTTACCCTTAATTTGAGCAGGTACATAAGATGATTTGCCAAAGGAATGACAATTACTCTTAAAATAAGGTATCTAGATATTATGCACTTGAAATAAGACAATGCAATTGTTTTTTTTCTTATTTTAAGTGTAAATCGTCTTGTTCCATTGGCAAAGTGTCTCACTTACATACTTAATTCAAGAAAAAATGCACTTGTTTTAAGAAAAAATGACTTACCGGTATTTAGATTTTATTTTTTTGCAGTGTGGATGAGAGGCGGGGTCCACTCTGGACAGAAGGCGGGTCCATCCTGGACAGGTCTCCAGTCCATCGCAGGGCAACACAGAGACAAACAGGACAAACAACCATTCACACTCACACCTAAGGAGAATTTACTGTAGAGAAACCAATTAACCTAACAGTCATGTTTTTGGACTGTGGGAGGAAGCCGGAGTACCCTGGGAGAACCCACGCATGCTCAGGGAGAACATGCTAACTCCATGCAGAAAGACCGCAGGCCGGGAATCAAACCCAGAACCTTCTTGCTGTGATACCCACTGAGCAGTGATTAGCAGTGGGTTGCAACGTAAAGTTAATATTCTATTTTACTTTATTTCAAGGTAAAGTAGAATATTAACTTTACTTTGATATAAATTCACATTTATTCGCCCCTGACCAAAAATTTCTAGACACCATTATAAGGAACAATGGAGAAGCAGAACAGCGCTTCCCAAACAGCGCAGTGCTGATCGCTCACTGGCTCTAAACCGCAAAGCCCTTCGAATGAAGGACAAAACATTTCCCACTGCATAAACTGAAGTCCAGGTACTTTGTTTTTTAAGTTTAATCGTTACTGGGGGTCGAAACAGGAATGGAGGTCAATACATCATTTTTTTTTTTTACCAGGATGACACAGAACTGAATCATGGTTTGATTTAAACCTGAACTTTTTAACAATGATTATTTAAATATGAATCTTTAATTTGCCCTACGACTGAAGAAGAGCCATGTTTCTCTCATTCATGATCATCCAACCAGTGAGGCAAGAATCCTGTGATGAACTCTTAACTCAGAGGTGAATAAGTTTTCATATTAGCAGCTTTTTTTACCACTTTAAATCATATTTCTGAGCCAAAGGTTTCACATTGCATGCCTACTCTATGGTTTTAAAAGTGTAAACTTTACAAAGCAACAGAGGCATGACCTGGAAGACTCATCTGATCACCCATCAGCCCTACAGTAACAGAGGTTGGATGAAAAGTGCAACAGTAGGTGTAATGAAATTACTTTTCTTTTTAGTTTATGGAGAAGAAAAAAAATCCAAATCTTGTGATTGTTTCTTTGATTTAGAGCATCTGACTGCCAGCCAGCCTCTGCATAATAACAAAGGGTCACAAGCTGACCTGAGCAGGCTCATTGATATGCAGCGTGTCCATATAATGCCTCTCTGTGGGTTATAATAATGGCTTAGTGTTTGGGAGAGCGTGGACGTTGGCCTCTCACACTGCTTTGTAGAGGAAGTGGCTGGATTACAACCTAATCCCATTATGATGCTGAGGCCTTGTGAGGCTCGGTTTGAGGATCAAAAAACAACGACTCAAGTTTGGGAACTCAAGCAGGAGCTATAAGTCACCAGGTTTGTTAATCAGAAATGATCAACAAAGGACGCTTTCCCTCCACTGGCATGGTATGTAAACTGTATTTACAGGATTCTTTTTCTCCATTGTTTTGATTGGAATCATTAGTCTAGAAACTGACAAGCCAAAAAATACATTTTAAATGATTAAATACAGAAAGCTGCCAAGTCTGCTGTCAGCCAAACTAAGCTATAAATTCAAAACGTAATTTTGCAGCCAGAAAGCAGAATTGTATGGAATGTCAGATGTGCAAAAAAAAAAAAGAATTGTATGGAATGTCAGATGTGCAAAAAAAAAAACAGAAATCTGTAGTGAAATTACAGCTGGAAAAAAAAAAATAAAATATAAAAGAAAAATATAATCTTATATCTAACAGATGATTATTCTGAAGCTTATTTAAATGCAAATAAATTTAAGTGGATTTTAAGCAACTCCATTATTTACCAGTTGCTAATTTTTTGTTGAAATCTGATGAGGAATTTTTAACGAGTCAAACAGGGTAACACTACTTTGAAATAGATTAGGGAACAAATATGAGCTAAAACATTGTTCGCATCATGATTATTTTAATTTTCTTTTTTTTTGTCTTTTTAGGGTCTCTTGTTAGGAGAAAGATTTGGAATTTTAAAAGAGAGACTACAGCGATTACCCAATACTTGGCTTTTTTTAGTTGTTCGGGAGAAAGCCTTAAAAGATTAGTTTATTAATCATCAGTAAAACCAAATAAGAAAAAGGGTGACTGACACTATTGCAACTGTAATGGACATAGCTTAGCGTAGCATAGCATAGCATAACTAGCATAGGAGTCAGACTTCAATAAATACAGTACTATTTTAATTGGTAAATGGAAACAAACTCAACAGAGAAAAAATTACGAATAATCAATAAATAAAATGTGAACAAAGCCCTCACTGAAATATTATTTATATATATTTTTACAGTGTAGCTTTACTCACATCCACATTAACGTAAAGCTCTACAATGTCTGAGTAAACCTTGATAAGATTTACAAAAATTAAAACTAGTTTAAGGTTTGATATGTTGACTTTTACGAGAAGTAAAGGAGATAAGCAATCATTTAATAGAAAGATTTTTTTGAAAAGCTAATTGCTAAGCCAACGAGCTAACTTCAGCTTTGCTCGTTAGCATCACACAGAATTTAAAACTCAAAAATATTTCCACATAAACTCTTGCCTTAAAAATAAAACATATATCCGTTTTTTTTATCTGATTTATTAAGCTAATCTTAGCATACATTTTTACCATAATATCTCCTTTCATATTTCACCTTAATGCCGGGCGTATACTGTACGATTTTTTCAATCGTTGCACGCAGCTACAGCTCACACTACGATGAAACCGCAGGGTTTAAAATTTCACAGTTCATGATGTTTGTTCTCACGCTGTGCGACCCGACGCTCTGATGCGATCTACCTGCTCATACTGTACGTCTAAAACCAGGGGGGACTCCGTTCCGCAGTGAGATGGCGCTACTCGGACTCGTCTATCTGGAAGCCAAACCAGTAGCAGAGGAACATGAAGCTCACTAGAGTGAAACGCGCT
>NW_015150781.1:34469-37055 GCF_000732505.1 Cyprinodon variegatus
CCACCTTATGACGGCCCACTGAATTTCAAACATGTTTGATCTTCTCCTGATTTTAAGATTCCTGCTCTGGAGGTGGTCGCCAGAGGCTGATCGCCCCTCGTTATTCACTCTAAACTACACGACGCACCATCAGGCTGAAAGTGGCCGGATCCAAAAATTCTGGCACTACTGGAGAATCGGCCCGAAAAAGGGCAACAAATCGTACAGTGTACGTCCGGCTTAACATATAATTAGAAGCTTAGCAAAATTGTTGCTATTTCATTAGCGCTGTTGTGAGAAAAATGAACAAAAATAGCCCTGTTGGTAATATTTTACCCCTGTCACCAACACATTTTTAATCATTACCTCTTTTAGGAAGATATATTTTTATTTATTGATTGAATATTAATGGCACTAATGTCCTATAACTGTCATTCTTCCACAGGAGGCTGCTCAACGTTTTGCTTTGGGTCAAAATTGCTGCTGATGATGTTCCAAAGGTTTTATTTTTGGTGGGTTAAAAAAATGACAGATGAGAAATGATTAACCTGGCTGCCAACAGGAATGTATGTGACTATCAGATTTAACAGTTTCAGTGTGTGTGCATGACTTTAGGTGAAGGTCTACATGAGGGACACCGTCCCAAATCTTAAATAAAGACCCAGTCTGATCGAGGCAGAGATGAGAGACACAACGACGTAGAGAATTTCTTTCTCTGCTTTTTTTTTTCGTTTCAAGAGGATCAGCTGTAAAATGCAGAGCTTTAAATGCATTCTTCATCTGGTTAGTCCTTAAACTGTTTTATTGGCTCACTTCGTCTGATCCAGCCCGTGCCATTCAGCAGCAGCACCACAGCTACCACTATGTTAAAGACTGAGGGAGCAGGCAGAGTCTGATCCAGCCAGAAGAAAATATTTTCGTAGTTGGAGGAGCAGCAGGTTAGAAAGGAATAGCCGTGGTGGATCCAATCAGCTGGGGCTGCAGGCTTCATCTTTTTCCCTCAACCTCCTCATCCTCTGCAGCTGCAACTTCACCTGCAGCAAAGGAGCATAATCAAATCCTCAGTGTCGGGCTCTTCCCTAACCTGCAGAAGTCTCAGGTAATGCATGGAAAATGGATTTGTGGGGTAATATTTGAATGCATTTTCAGGCAAAACTATTTTTTTATTCCTGGAAATAAACAATCACAGCACTTTGAACTCTGAATAAATACAGCTGAACAGTTACAGAGACAACCTTGGCCGGGCATGAGGTTTGAATGTCAGCACTTTGGTTTTCATTCACCTTTTTAGCTGCAAAAGGAAAACAAGATGATTTGGAAAAGATCATATTTTCTACAAACATAAAATGCATTAAATAAGAAATACTCATCAGATTATACCGGGTTATATGTATGGAAGTCTAAAAGAGCCGCAGTTAAAAAAAATGTTATTAATTTGTTAAATGAATAATTGAATCTGGTATTAATTACTTATAATAATTATTAAAAAAAACTCAGAAAGCAATAAACTAATAAATATTTACACGTTTAGCTAATTACTTTTTATTAAAGTATATTAAAAGTCATAAATTAAATAACAAATTACCTTTTTATGTTTGTGTTTTACAAGAAATCATAAATTAACTTTAATTTTTCATTCTCCTAAGCCTATTAAGCCATTTTAAACTGATTTAAAAATGATTTAAATCAAAGTGTAACCTACGAAGAAAGGTCTGGTTATCACTTAGTTAACCAATCAAAATTACAAATTCTCTATGAAGATTAACATGTATGTAAATAATTTTATCTACTTATAAAATAGATTTATTTCTAAATTTACTGGTAAATAATTGACTGTTTGAGCTAAGAAAAAGTTGCAATATGACTTTTATTTTGAGACGGTCTGTATTGAAAGGCAGCCCTCTGAAATTATAATTAATCCTTAAACCTCAGAGATTGTAGTTTCACCCTCTGCAGCAACAAATGGAAACAAGTAATGGAATAACTTGCAGCAATGGTTACATCATAGAAAAGGAGTTTTAGATTCTTCTTCTTTGCTGAATAATCTAAAATGATCCACACTGGACACATAATATTGTTGGAGTTCAGTGTCAGTTTCAGATCATTTTCCTGCTGCAGAGCTAAAAGTCTGCTTTAGCTCTAAGTGAACATATTCATGGTCAGAAGGAAAGTATCCTGCAGATCCTCTCAGGTCCTGAAGCTGAAGTGGTTTTAAAAAATCTTGTTAGTCTGTTCTTCTTTTTGACGCACTTCCTCCAAATTACGCATTTTTGTTTTGGACGTTTTCCAAAAAGTCTTGAGGACGACTTTATTGTTAAAGGGAAAGTCCGGTCAGCAAGGAATAACCAGTGGATCATTATTTATACCTAAAACTAACACGTTCACAGTGATTAAATTAACTTATTTTTCGTCGCGATCACTGAGTCCGGGAGCGGCCATTTTCTCCCAAATATAGTAGCCCCTCCCTCCTGCCATCTTCCAGCAGTGACGTCACGGTGCGGTAAGCCTAGCGCCATTCTCCCCGCTTTCCAAGCTAAATCAATGGGAACTACTAGACACGAGGCTGGCCCCGACCCGATCCATGTATCGGATCGGGACGCCGATATT
>NW_015150781.1:37087-39801 GCF_000732505.1 Cyprinodon variegatus
TCTGCCGTCAAGCGGCAGCGCAACAACACAACACGGCCATATTTATGATGGAGCGAGCGAAAGGATCTGCGGTGTGGAGGTTTTTTTACGCTCTCTCAGCCTTCTAGCCCAATGGCTACGTGCAATATTTGTGGGTAAAATGCTCCGAGGGGCGGAGTTAAATCTTCAAACTGTAGCACCGCCAACTTAATAAAACACCTCCTGAAGTTTCATAACATGCTGAGATTATCGGACTCGGCAAACAAAAAGGAAGCAGCGGGAAGCAGCTAACTTCTTTTGAAGCAAACAAAGGAAGTGAAATGTTTCCATGTAAAAATATACAGGCCAAAAAAAATCACAGAGATGATACTTGATAATGATAATGAAGCTTTTTTTTTACATGTTGACCAAGTCAGAGAACTTTTGGTTTAAGATTTTGTGCACAGTTGTTAAGTAAATGAGTCATAACATTTATATTTGGCATTTATATTTGGGATGTTTGCCTTTTTATTCAAATCATGCTCAGAAGAATGACCCTGTTTTTTTTTTTTCACACAATAAAACCATTTTTTAGGTAATAATTTAGTGCTGTTTTTGGTATCGGCATCGGATCGTATCGGCCGACCTTAAACTTCAAATATCGGTATCGTATTGGAGGTAAAAAAAGTGGATTGGTGCATCACTAATTATAAATCTCTGATATCATTTTTAGGATTTGAAAATTGCAGGTAGCCTATAACTAAAAAACAATTAAATTTCAAAGCTATGCAGCTAAATGCACTATAATAAATACCATAATCTCAATATAAACTATTGAAATATATAATGCAAAAATTATTCTTGATAATAATAGCATTGACAATTCAGTGGTTAATTTTAAACTTGTTTTGATTTGCCTGATTTAGCTAAAAGCAAAAAGTGTATGTTGTCATTCTGACTCTTAAGCTAAGTATTAAACATTCTAAATATATATGCATATATTTACTTATAACACAGTATTTCATGCAGCCGGTGGATTAAACATTGAATAAAATTAAAATGAAAGTGTATGAAATACATTTCTACAGTAACTTGCTTTCATTTGCTGCAAATCTTCCCTTAAAGCTAACTGTATACTGATGCTGAATTTCATTGCATCCCGTCTGTTTTTATTATTACATTCATGGTATGAAACACCATGTAATTCACTATTTATATATCTTCATAAAATTCAATTGTTTTACAAAGTTGTCGTGCAGACATTTCTCATCTTCCTTTGGAAAATCCAGTCCCTTTGTGAGAGAAAGACTGACGTCTCATTTCATGGCATTGTGTTTCTCTTACATTGTGATGTGAATGTTATATATAAAGCAGAAGCTCTGATGAATTCATATTTTTCTAAATTTGTGTTCTTGTTTCTAGATATCCGTCTTTGCTGCAGTTGAAATGGCGTCCCTGGCTCTGGAGCTGATGGGCTTCATCCTGGGTCTCCTCGGCATGCTGGGAACGCTGGTGGCCACGGTGCTGCCTTACTGGCAGATCTCTGCTCACGTCGGCTCCAACATCGTCACAGTTGTGGTGAACATGAAGGGCCTGTGGATGGAGTGCGTCTATCAGAGCACAGGGGCCTTTCAGTGTGAGACCTACAGCTCCATGCTGGCGCTTTCTGCTGACCTGCAGGCCTCTCGCGCTCTCATGGTCATTTCCGTCGTGCTGTCCATCTTTGCGGTTGCCATAGCCTCCCTAGGGATGCAGTGCACCCTTTGCTTGGAGAATGCAGGGTCGGCTAAGAGCCGCGTGGCCGGGGCTAGCGGGGTTTTGTTTCTCACTGGAGGTTTCCTGGCTCTTATTCCTGTAGCGTGGACCACACACGAGGTGGTCCAGACCTTCTACAGCCCAAACATACCTGCCGGCATGAAGTATGAGCTAGGTGAATGCCTGTACCTCGGCCTGACCTCTGCGCTGGTCTCCATGTTGGGTGGGGGGATGCTGAGTGTCTCCTGCAGCGAGGAGCAGGAAGGCGGCCGTGGGAGGCGGCATGGAGGATATCCTTATCCAGCAGGCGTTGGCATGTCCGTCGCAGGACCTCGAACAACTTCACAGACCTACCGGAACCCCACCCTGCAGGCGGGGGACATCCACCCGGCCAGCAGGGGGCAGACACTAGTACGAAATACTAGCAGCTCAGAGTCGAGCGCTCCCAGAGCCCCAGGAGTGAAGAAGCCCACCGCAGCAGGATATGACATCACAGGATATGTCTGACATGTTTCCAGCACTCCATGAATGAAAACCAACTGAAGGTTCTGTTAAAGTACTGAATATGGAAGGAGGCAGATTTTAATGGACTTTAATAAGCTTTTTTTTTTTTGTAACCTTAAATACTTTGAGCTTTATTACTGTGTCCATAAAGTTTTTATTTCTACAGTGACAATGTCTTCCAGGTTTCAGCTCTTTTACAATAAATAAAACATGGATTAAAAAGTTGCCTTTTTACAGGAAGATCCTTGTCTTTGCTGGTAGTTGGGTTTGTTTGGGACGAGCGGTATGGGAATATTCTGTATTCATTCATTGCCTTTGAATATCCGTTCACTTTAGCTTCTCTGCTTTACGGACAATCCAACCAGCTCTGCTGTATTTGATCAGAGCAGAGCAGAGGGTTCACTTTTAAAAACCCCTGAATTCAGACGACTGTCATCTTTAAAACGGTGGATGCTCAGGCTATAAGTCTGACTTTAAAGGAAAAGTCGCTCATATTC
>NW_015150781.1:40937-42967 GCF_000732505.1 Cyprinodon variegatus
ACGTTTTTCAGTATATTATATGGAAGAGTTTAATTTAATATGTGTATTTGGAAGTTAATTTTGATTTATCTCCATGGGGGAACCTCATAACTAGGTTTCCCTAAAGGGACGCTTCACCTGTTTAACCAGTTGCTCAACAAAATGGAGGTTGAAAAGGCAATTAAAGGGTTAATGCCATTAATTTCAGACAGGTTCAACTGATCAGAGTTTTCTCTCACATAAGCAGACAATGCGGCCAATCAGAGTTCACTGTCAAGTTAGGTGGAGGTTTGACAGGACCCAAATGCAGACACTGAAGCTGAAGGTGATTACTTGCAGATTTATTACCAAAAAAGGGTAACAGAAGCAAAAAATCCAAAAACATAAATCAACAAAATCCACAAAAACTGAGAACCAGGAATTTTCAGAACAAGGGGGCAAAGAAATGACAACAATCCAGCAACAGTGACTGAGCAGGAGGAGAATATATGGGAGAGAGAAACAAAGAGCAGACTAATTAGCAGATTGGGAGCAGGTGTGAACAGAGGAGACTAGAAGGGAGCTAGGAGAAAAGGAGACTGACACAAGAGGGCAGCAGAGGGCAAACAGGAAATACCTAAGAACTCAAATACAACAAAAATAACTAGAATAACTCCAAATGGAAATAAAAACAATGAAAACTCAAAGATAAAACTTAAACTACGCTGGGACCCTTTTTCCGCCTGGATCCCCGCTCTTTTTGGCCCTCATGTCCCTCTGTTGTCGCACAAACTTGCCCTCACTTCCTCACCGCCTCGGCCATATCTAGACCCACAGCTAGTTCCTGATTGGCCCTCTGGCGTTGTGGCGTGGAATAACATAGCTTTAATATTGGGCATAAATCAAAAAAATCTGCGTCAAGCTCACTGCGACACACTGCTGGGGGAGGATAACCAGCCCTTTGATCAGCTCTAAACCTCGTCACAACCAGGTTAAGTTCAATAAGCTAGATGTGGCCAATCAGGGCTGACTTATAAAGCCAATTTTATGAAACATCCCTCTGGTTCTGAAGAATAATCCAAGCTTCCATCAAAGTAATCCTTTTGTTCCAGTAACGGATTCACTTTTCTTATTTTTATTTTTCATTTTTTTTATGAAATGATTACTAAACTGTTTATAAGTAGCTACTTACTCTGTAAGTCCCAGAAAATGTCGGGATTAGATTTCTTTCCAAACAACAGTTATGGTTTTTATGAGATCTGCTTGATTTAGAATAGTTTTTAACATCTTATCTTGCTTTGCATTTTTTATAACCCAACTTATTTTATTCTGTTTGAAAAAGAAGTCAATAAACATGTCATATTTATGTATAACATCCTAAAAAAGAACAAGATGGAAGCAAAGATTTTCATCAGTGTCTTTTAGCAATAGAGCTAATCTAAATTCTTCTGTCTGAGCAAATCAATGGGTCTTCATATAAATATTGTGTAAAAATAAATGCTTTATTAACTATCTGCATTAAAACATCTGAAATAGGTATTTCACATATTACTTTTTTTCAATTTTGTACTGTTTTCACTTTGGCTGCTGACATTTTAACACAACATAAATATTAAAGTCTTTTTTACTAAATAAAGGTCATCTATCCTCCACATTCTCATGAACTTGATTGATTTCTTCTCTTATATATTATCGTGCACATGTTAATGTAGCAGCTGGTAGTGCTATTTATGAATATGGATAAAATTGTTAAAGGGTGAATGGCCTGCACTTTTTTACACCACATTCAGTCATTCACCCATTCAAGCACTGATGGTGGTTATGTGTCTGCGACATGCTGGGAAAACTGGGACGGAACTCAATGGGAAAGGAAATTATTCTTATTTCAACTGTTGCGTATATTAGCTGCGACATTTGAATGAAGATGCTATGACAGAAAAAATGTGATTGACAGATGACCGTTGATATATGATTGGCTGAGTTTAGGTGTTCAGGCTGACGTAGAACTAACTGGCCTGCAGAAGATGAAGAAGAAAAAAACACAGATTTTAATACAGGATTTTTTTTAACCC
>NW_015150781.1:43968-51749 GCF_000732505.1 Cyprinodon variegatus
TAAGTAAAAAATATGTAACAGAAAGTAAAACTTCCCTTTTTTTAAAGGTTCCCTTTATAATATATTCAGCTACATATTATTTGTAAATGATTATATTCTTTCTATATTTACACAATCCCTGAACCTGAGGTGTACAGATGGGATCATGCTGAGAAGCAGCTCTGTGGTGCTGTGCTGTTAGTGGTGGTGTGAACGTCTCGTTTAAACCTCCAGGTTTTGACCTCAGGTTCGTTGCGTTCTGGACACGCTGGCTGAGTTTCGACTGGTGTTTATTTTCTAGACTGGAATGAGAAATAGATTGAATCCCTGAACTGAAGGCAAACAGGGCATTGACACCGACAGACTTAAACAAACAAAGGCCTCGCTTCGCTCCAATCAATGAGCAGTAGAAGCTCGCCAAGCAGGTCATGGATGCAACTTAAACACAAATGCTTTAGAAAAAAAAAAGGTTTAAAAGCTGTTCTTAAGATACATTGTAATTAGTCAAAACTGACAATAGACTTTAGAAGAATTGAGAACAGCTTTATTTCTTGACCCAGCCTAAGACTGTAAGACAACAGAAATACATTTATTTGAACTAAAGCCTGCAAACCTGCAGTTTCACAACTACCTAATCTATTTCTAATGGACAACTTGATCTATGGGAGGGATGAACTAGCCTGATTCCCAGTACAGTGAGTCCCACCCAGACATAAACCAACAGACAGATCAGTGGACTATGATCACGTTACTCTGGGAAAGATAAACTCAACCTGAAAACGCTTCACAGAGACCTGCAGGCTTACCTTTCTCACACATCTGCACAAGCAACTTAGCTGCACCAACAGAACGAGTGGAAGTCTAAAAAGATCAGTATCAATAAACTGATGCATTTGGAATTTTGTTTTAGTTTTAACCTCTTTAGTGTATAAACGTGTTTATTTCATGAGACTAAACGTTCAAAATGGTAATACATTTCCAATAAAAGAAATATTTATTATGTGAATTTGTCCAATTTTGAAACAGTGATGCAGAAGAGGGACTGAAATCAGGACAGCAGAGAAAACTTCACCTTGTTAGCATAAAGACCTGCTTGTATCCGCTAACATCAACTCAAAAATGTCAGGATTTTATCCTTTAAAAAAAAGAAAACTAACATTGAGACTTTTAAACTACCCTTTGGTCTGCTGTGTCTCCCCCTGGTGTTCAAAAGAAGAACTCCATACAACTTAAAAAAAAAGTATAAAAACAAAAACCATGAAAAACTAAAGTTTTGATTAAAGAAGAAAAATTGGCTGAAGGATTTTTCCTCAAAAAAGCTGCAAAAAGCAAAACAAAACATAAAGGAAAAAAAAAATACTCTGCCATTATTAAAAGCATTTCATGTAAATATGAGAACTGTTCTAAAGAAAAAGAGCTGCGGATTTAAAGAGATATACAGGCTATGAAACCAGCAAGTTTAGAAAAACGTTGCAAAAGCATGAATGTAGGAGAACATTTCCAGCGCAGGGAAAATTTGAAAAACTACAAATAGCCAAAACTTCTGCAGGAAAGGAATATCACTAATGGATGCCATCTGTCACCAGTTATCAGCTTTTGGAGGCTTTTACCTTTTATTCCACATAGGACCATGTTGGTTTGGAAAATGTTTTCCCCTCAGTTATATTTTCTAATGATATGTTTATAAGTTATGTTGATCTGGAACGCTTAAACAAAGAAATCTGTAAAGATGCAATATTTTACATGATCATTCTGGCCTAAACATGTTTATAAATTTAGTCTTTATTTATAAAAATTTCTATTTTCAAAACAAATCCTGTCTTAAAATCTGTGTTTTTCTTCGTTATCTTCTGCAGGCCAGTTAGTTCTACGTCAGCCTGAACACCTAAATTCGGCTAATCATATATCAACGGTCATCTGTCAATCAAATTTTTTCGGTCGTAGCATCTTGATTCATGTGTCGCAGCTAATATACGCAACGGTTGAAACCAGAATCTTAGCAAAGTAGTGGTGAGTGTTACAGGTGTACAGTTGGAGAGCGAATTTTTGGCCATTTCTTAATTTAGAAGAACGCGAGTCCAAATTCATGAGTTGTTTTCCACAATTTCGGTCATAAAAACAAAACAAGCCGGCCTTCTGTCTGCGGTCACCTACAATTAGGGAGAGGTGCAGCAGAGTGTCCGCGGAGGGGGCGGGGACGTTTTTGAGTTCACTGCGACACCTACGCAGACGACCTGGTTTCAAAGTATAAATCAGCCTTTAGCCCCAGCCGCTGCAGACGGGCTAACGCTAACCCTGGCTGCCGCTACCCTCAGACCTCTGCTGGTGGCCACACTCCTCTCAACTTCAGAACGTCTTTTAAATTAAGCATTAAATCGGTAAATGGGCCATATAGTGAAGCTTAAATTATAATGTTCTCGCCTCACATGATCTTAAAACGTAGTTTTATAGAACAACAGCAACAGAAAAGTGGTATTTATCTTCCAGCAGTCTCTGGGGGAGATGTGGAGTTAATCCTGGATGAGTCTTCAGTCCAATAAATAAAAAAAACAAGAACAAAAATCCTCATAAAGGGATATCTAGAGTTATCTTTTAACTTGTAAACAGTGGCAGGAAGCTGGAGTACCCAGAGAGAACCCATGAATGTTCTTTATGTGTCTTTATGAGTGAAGGGCAACCTACTGGACCACAATTCAATTAATACATGAATCAATTAATGCTGATATTTTCTTATAAGTGAAAAAAATCATTAATTCAGATAAATAAATTAACTAACATAAAGAATAAGATAATGGTCTTTTACAATAAAACAAGGGAAGCTCCTCAACTTGAAGAAGGAACAATATATTAATAAGAATGGTTGTTTTTTACATTTAAATAATTCAATAAAATGATGAATTTATACATTAGAGTACAGGAAATGCTTTAGACATAAAGAGGCGGTGGATTAAAAATATCAAAGATTTATTCAAATATTATTCTGATGGATTTTAGCAGTTTTTTAATGAATTCTCTCTTTCTCTTTCCTGCTACCTTTTCTCCTCCGTCTCTCCTTCCTGCTTCCTGTTCTCCTCTGTCTGTCCTTCCTGCTTCCTGTTCTCCGTCTGTCCTTCCTGCTTCCTGTTCTCCTCCGTCTCTCCTTCCTGCTTCCTTTTTTTCTCCGTCTCTCCTTCCTGCTTCCTTTTCTCCTCCGTCTGTCCTTCCTGCTTCCTGTTCCCCTCCGTCTCTCCTTCCTGCTTCCTGTTCTCCTCCGTCTCTCCTTCCTGCTTCCTTTTCTCCTCCGTCTGTCCTTCCTTCTTCCTGTTCTCCTCTGTCTGTCCTTCCTGCTTCCTTTTCTTCTCCGTCTCTCCTTCCTGCTTCCTTTTCTCCTTCGTCTGTCTTTCCTGTTTGCTTTTCTCCTCCGTCTCTCCTTCCTGCTTCCTGTTCTCCTCCGTCTGTACTTCCTGCTTCCTTTTCTCCTCCGTCTCTCCTTCCTGCTTCCTTTTCTCCTCCGTCCCTCCTTCCTGCTTCCTTTTCTCCTCCGTCTCTCCTTCCTGCTTCCTTTTCTCCTCCATCTGTCCTTCCCGCTTCCTTTTTTCCTCTTCTTGTCGCTCACGGCCAAACTCAACCACCAAAGGTTTCCCCAGCAGCCGGTATCCATGGACCAACTGCAGGGCCTTCTGAGCTGCTTCACAGTCTGCCACAGAAACAAAAAAATAAATCTGAACTCAGAAAAGAATCCAAACAGATTTATTCCTCAATAAAAAGATGGAAAATGCTGCATTGGTCAAATGGTCAGAAGGAAAGATTGGAGGAAAACAGGCTGAAACAACAATAAGTTAATGATTCATATATTAAACATCATCCATCCATCCCTGCTCCCCTCAGGGCATCGCTACTTCTGAGGGGAGCAGCTTTAACTGTAATGCATCCATTACGCTGCCGTTCGTTATGCATCCATTACGCTGCCGTTCGTTATGCATCCATTACGCTGCCGTTCGTTATGCATCCATTACGCTGCCGTTCGTTATGCATAAGTTGGGCTGTCATTGGTCAGAAGTTTTGGACTCGTTATGAAAACTCTATTTATACGCCCAAAATTGAAGAAATCCATAGAAAGTTCAGCGTATGCTGGCGGTGTAACAGGGCCTCAGTCTAAAACTTCCAGTCTGACCATGTTTAAAGGTTCTGTTATAAAGCGATTCTTTTACTTGTGAACTTTGACCTTCAGCGTTGTGGTCAGTGAACCCATCCATGGAAAATGAAAGTGTTCCTCACCTGGCAGCGTGATGAAGGCCTGACCTTTCATCCTTCCCGTCAGCAGCCGGTAAACAACCGGAGGGCCGTCCTTCTGCTCAAATCTGGAGAACAGCGCCACCAGCTGGGCGATGGACGCCTGGGCACTCAGGTTCTTCACACACAGAACCTAAAATAGGAAGTTTTAATTCTATAAAAACATGATCTCTGTCCAATCAGGGATGAGGGTTCTCCTTCAGGGAGTTTCCCTCCAGACTGAAACCAGAACAAACTGTAAAATACCTTCGAAGTGTTTCCTGGCTGGTAGCTCTTGAACCTCGGGATCCTTCGGATCTCCTCCTCAGATTCACGGTTGTTCAGAATTTCCTCATCCGTCAGCGTCTCGATCTCCCCGCAGGCAGTCAGCGGTTTTCCTGAGCGGGCCGCTGAGGCTCCAGCCAGGCTGCCGATTGGTCGGTTCACATCTATGCGTACGGGAGGATCCGGTTGGTCTGTCTCTACTCTGTCCTGAGGTTTCTGCAGCTGCTCTGAGGCGTCCTCACGCTGAGGATCTGACTCACAGCCAGAGGGCTCGTTTGATTGGCTGGTGCTGCTCTCAAAGCGTTCTGATTGGTCCCATGTTGCTCCAGATGTGGATGAAGCTGATGATTCCAGGTTCTGATGACTGGAAGAGTCCTCTGGTGATATTTGTGTCTGACACCTCAGAACATCTCTGTAAAGAGAGTCCATTGGGTCAGAGGATGACGCCCCCTGCTGGTTCTCATCTGCATTTCCATCTGGATTCAAAACAAAGCAAATCAAATGTTACTCAACTAAACCTTTTCCTTCTTATATTGCTATTGATATACAACCTGAAAAACTGTTTGTGCCATATGAAATGTTTTGAATTTCATTACTACAACCACAAGTGGGGGGGGGAAATACAAGATCTCCATCCCCCGTTAGTCTGATGTCCCTAAAGAAAATCCTGTGCAACAAACTTCCTAAAGAAATCCTTTAATCTATGTTTACATCTAAAGCAGAACAACTTCCACATTTACACAAAACATACATGCAGCAAGCTAATGGCAGAACTAAACTCTTTGGCCTTTTTTCTTTTTTTTTTGATAGAACACAGTAGTGGCAACATTATGATGTGGTGCTGTTTTGTATTAGCAGCCACGGGTTAAAGGGCTGGTTATCTGCAGCAGCGTGTCGCAGATAATTTTAGATTCATGCCCAACATTGAAGCGTGGTCTGCGCTACGTTACTCTAGCCTGGTGAGACCATCCTGATCTCGCGAGCTTTCAAGGTTTCTCTCGCAGATCAGTCTGGAGACTCTCTGTTAAAGAAAATTTGGAGCCGTTCACCAAACGAACGTCCAATCAGCGTTGGCTTTGAGGCGGGTTGAGGTGTGACGCAACGAGAAGCGCGACAGTTCAGTCTAAAGAACATGGCGGCTTCAGCCGATGAAACTAGCGTTAGCGTGGCTATCGAGCAAGTTTTATGGGAATTACAGAGTATTTCTTCACTGAAAGAAGAGCAAAACACTGCTCTGGAGGCTTTTCTCAGAGGAAAAGATGTTTTTGCTCTTCTCCCGACTGGTTTCGGCAAGAGTTTGATCTATCAATTGGCTCCTCTTCGTCGTCGTTCTGTTAGTACGTCATATGCTTCGTTGATCTGATTGGTTTATTTGGCCCGTCTATCACCAACATAGGCCAATCAGCTAACCAGTATTTTCGCCCCTTCCCAAAATTACTTCAACAGAAGGTTTCCAGATGGATATGCGGAGAAAATCCATCTGGTGGAGTCAGGTTAGCGTTAGTCCAAGCTAGAGGGACAATCAGGAACTAGCTAGGACTGTGGGTGTCCGTGCGTCAGTTTGACGAGCTTATTCGCCCTCTACAACCCCTCATCCAACGCCGGACCACACACGGTTAACCCGTGAGTTTTCCCCAAAGGTTGGCCGTGGCGCTGCGTGTTTGGTGCAAACCAACAGACCGTCGCTCAGAGCTACAAACTAGCGTCCTGCATGGCGTCTGGGATAGAGTCCGAGGCGTGCCGGGCGCTGTGGACGGCGCTACAGCCAGAGTTTCTGCCATTAGGTACCAAACTGGAAATACACATAGTGTAGAGCAGATGGAGAACTGACCAATCAGAGGCCTCCTGTCTGCGGTCACCTACAATATTGGGGAGTGTCTGCAGAAGTGGGGGGGCATATCTGCGCAGGCGACCTTGTTTCTGAGCATAAATCAGCCTTTAAGAGTTAATTAGAAATTGGATTGAGTTAAAAACAAAAAAAAGGGGGGGGTGCATGGTAAAAAAAATGCAAGACAGGAGACTAGAGTTGGGGATCCGCCTACCTTCACCATGGAAACAATAAACATAAAGTCAGACTTTCAGCATCTGTGAGGCTGAAAACAACCACACCACTGTTTTTATTTTTTTTTTAAACCATATTAAAAAATGTCTCCACTGAGAGACAATTAAGGATAAATAAAATAAAAAAATATTTACACATATTCTTGTCTTCTCCTTCCTTGTTAGAGTGATAAACACTCAGGTTGTGATTGTAATGGGAAAATGCTGTGAATACTTTACGAGTCTGATTTGATTATACCGTCTAACTTTCAACATTTTCTTGAATTAACTGTCTGAGACATTTAGAGAGTATTTTTCCAGGACAATAAGTTTTAAAATAACGTAAAAAGCTAAAGAATGGAGAAATTGTCAGGCAAACAAAGATCCGCTGGCAGCTGTAAGTTAGACAAAGAAAAGCTCAACATGTGAATTATGGAAATGAACTGAAGATGTGAAACTGCTCTGATTTAATGCCAGGAAATGAGAAATTATAATTGCAGCTTTTCAATATAATAATTCTGAGCAGGAAATCAAGGATTCATTGTTATTGTTGAAGCTCCTCCTGGGCTGAAAGTCTCAGTTAAAAGCTCCTGACAGTTTGAACCCGTCCTTCTCTGAACGCCAGGCTGACATTAGAGGAAGGATACCTCGATGGTAAAGGGCTGCTAGAAATCCCAGCCGCTCGTTCCCGTGGAACAGCGCTTGTTCGATCTCCATCTCCCGGCGTGAGAGTGGCCTGCTGGCGGAGAAGCGCTGCGGTCGGGACAGGAGCTCTGCTCTGGCTGCCATCTTGTCCCGGATGGTTTGCAGACGCTGCTGCTTTGCATCCGGAGCTGCGCCCACGCCGCTGGGCTGTGAGATACGGCGAGATTCAGCAGGTTCAGTCTATGAACGCTATATAACCTAAATCTGCTGAGGGTTGTACCTTGTCTCCTGAGTCTGGTGCATTTCTGCTCTGCCACAGCTGGATCTCAGCGTCAGTGAGGCCCAGCTCCCTCAGACCGACCAGCTCCTTCTCCCCGTCCTGCAGAGCCTGGAACTGGGAGAGGCTTCTCACCCCCGCCGCCTGATCCCCAAACGGCCGATAAAGCGCAGCTGGAGCAAAGCACTGCTTCTTAGCAACACATCTGGAAGACAGAGGGATCTTTAAAGGAGAAGTCGCTCATATTCAGAATTCAAACTTCTGAAAGTTCTTTAAATCTGAAATGATTCCATCCTGTTCCATA
>NW_015150781.1:52083-53488 GCF_000732505.1 Cyprinodon variegatus
AAAATGGCCGCTCCCAGACTCAGTGATTGTGATGAAAAATATGATTTTTATTTTTATTATTTACTTATTAACGCTAAATTCATTAAATCACTGCAAACATATAAGCTTTAGGTTTAAATAATGATCCATTGATTATTCCTCGCTGATCAGACTTTTCTTTTAACAGCAGATATAAAGCTGTATGAACCCGAAGCTTTTGGGTAATTAAATTCTCCAAGCTGCTCTTTTGGACACTGGAGTTAGCAAAGCTGTGCATTTGATGGATGCTTTTATACAAACATGACTCTAAATTCATTAGTATGTATTCAAATGAAGGTTGAATGTTAAATTCTAACTCCAAATGGTGCACAAAGAAATGTTTTTTCTCAAAATATTGTAAAATTAATCCAATAACAATAATGAATCCATCCCAAAGACAACTCCAGATAAAAAACTTTTATCATCCTCATATCCACCATCCCTGTATGAAACCTTGACTTTCTATAATTTATTTATAATCAGTGCAATAATCCTTTATCCTAACATATGATGCAAAAATAAATCTAATTATGAAGTCATCAAACACAAACAGGCAGCATCTTACCGATCAATGTCCACGGCGGTGTGGAGCTGCTGCAGCAGGAGGCTGTGCAGCTGCCTCTGGCCCTCCGTCTCCTGCTCCTCCAGCAGGGGGCCCTCCTCACAGGCTCTCCGGCTCACTCTGGATCAGAGGAAACAGAAAAACAAGGTTCTGATGACTGGAAGAGGGTAAAAGCACGGTCCCTATGCAGCGGTGTCGCAATACTCTGTTATGTCAGACGTTTAAAAACACAAATTGCCCAACAACCACAGATTTTACATAACAAAAAACCCCCAAAAGATCTGAAAACCTTTTAGAGGAGAGTTTGTTTTTGTTATAAATGTCTTATACATTATATATAGGAAGTGATCAAAGGCAAGTAGCGTAAATTATGGGTGAAGCTTAAATTGTTGAAACTGACATATCAAATATTTAAGAAAACGCTCTAAGTTTGTATGAAATGGTTTAAAACTATAGGAAAAGGTAAAAAAAAACTTTAAATTAAACGTTTGCCTTTTTCCACTCAAAGACCAGAGAAACAACATGTTTACCTTTCATGACTATATAATTCAGTTATAGTTGGCTATAAGTTACATTGTATAGATTTCTACAGGGTTTATACAGGAATAGGTAACTAATTTAATGATCTTAGAAATTATTTTAATGCCATCCCATCAACAAGTACCTATGACTCTTTTATATATGTGTATATATATATATATATGGATTATATCTAGGGAGGCAGGATATTGGGATTTTGGCCGATATCCGATATGCCGATATTATAAAACTCATGTAGCCGATAACCGATATCGATACCGATGTTAAAGCTGGACAAAAATAAGT
>NW_015150781.1:55744-56990 GCF_000732505.1 Cyprinodon variegatus
GAAGAAGTAGTATTATTTTTTTTAGACTTTAGAAACTCAGAAGCTGATCAAATATCGGGTTAAATATCGGTGGGGTGGCCGATGTCCGGTATTCAGTTTTAAGGCCGATACCGATAGGGGGCCGATTATATCGTCCCTAATTATATCCATATTTACGACAGAAATGTCAGCAAATCTGAAGGAGCTTAAGTAGCTCTATAAAGAAGCAAAATAACCAGGAGTCGGATCAGTTTACATTGGGTGCTGTTGACGAAAACATGTGAAAGAAATTGATCGGACACTATGCAACTTTATTTGGAAAAACAAAACTCATTACATTAAAAAAAATCTGGTTTAATGAATAGTTATAATACAGGAGGTCTTAACTCTGTCGACTTTACGACAATTAATACACTCAAAGTGAGCTGGATTAAAAACCACACGTCGCTCTAAGATTTCTCTTAAGTTTGTGTTGCGATCAGTTGTAACATTGACCGTATTCATGTCGCTCTCTCTAATTTTCATAAACAAGCCCTTTTGTCCTGATCACTGGTTTTAAAACATAATTTTTTTGTCTGTTTTTGCCATTTTTAGATTCCTATAAGCCCAAAACAGTTTGTTTTTGACGCTATTCAGCCAGATGTTATAAAGTTCTTTAAAGTTCAGACTCCTCTGTTCTCTGAAGGCCAAAGACCTTTATCTGATCCAACTGATACTTATGTAGTTATGCTATGATTTCAACCCAAATCTCCTAAAACAAACATATTTGCACTTTATTCCAAATAAGCTTCATCTCAGTTCCTGATGTCATTTCATTCTGGTCTCAGAGGGATGCTGGAACAAAACCTGGTCTCTACCTGATAAATATTTACCAGTAAACCAGGTTAAAGAGGTTTATTTTAAGATCCTTCACCGCTGTTACCCAGTAAAGTCATTTCTGATTAAATATAAAAAAGAGATTAATACCACTTTCACTTTCTGCAACATTTACTGAGTCTCTCACCTGTTCTGCTTCTGTGAGTCCACCAGGTGTCTATGGCAAGCTATTTGTCACTTCATTCTGGACAATATTTATGACAGATTTTAACTTTATTTTAAAGATGTTTTATTTGGAATCCCAAAATATGAAAAGTGAACTTTCTGACCGTTTCTTCTAATATAATATTTTGCAGCTGTTGGGCAAGTTTTATATCCACAAATGTAAATTTATTATGATTAAACCCTCATGAATCTCTTTTTTAAAGGAAGAGACTATTTATTTTCTACA
>NW_015150781.1:57316-61406 GCF_000732505.1 Cyprinodon variegatus
CAACTGTTTAGATTAGCTCCCTGACATTAGGACACACGTTAGAGGGAAAAACTGTATTTCTATTTGGTTCCCGACTTTTAAGTCACATATAAAACCTCCAGAAGGTTTGCGCTAATATCAGACACAGCAATGTCTGATAAAACTTCACCTATGTTCAATTAAAAAGGTTAAAAACGATGAAACACTAAACTGCTAACCGCTATCTCCATGACAACTAGAGCACCAAGACCAAACTGAGCAAAGCTTCGGCTATATTTCTATATATAGATATAAATCTTTTTATTTAAAATGAAAAGAAAACAAAGCGTTTCCCAGTAAGGCTGTAAAAACTCATAAAAAAACCCAAAAATCTTGTATTTTTCTGACATAGAAAGCTTTGTTTACCTCCGCATCCTTCCCGTTTAAGATTTCCGTATCCGGTAACAAGGGATGATGGGAAATGTAGTTCAATTTAATTATATTATTAGGACACACGTTAGAGGGGAAAAACTAGTATTTCTATTAGGTTCCTGACTTTTACGTCACATATATAACCTCCGCAGACACAGCAGTGTCTGGTTAAACTACATCTATGTTCAAATAAAAAGTTTAAAAACGAAGAAACAACTAACTGCTATCTCCATGACAACTAGAGGACCAAGACCAGTTTGCGCAAAGGTAAGGCTTTTAATATATATATATATATATATATATATATATATATATATATATATATATATATATATATATTTCTGAAATAGAAAGCTTTTTCGCATGCTTCCTGTTTATGATTTCCGATCACATACATTGCTGTCAATGGAGAGGTTCTACTCCTTGTTTTGAATTTATTCTTAATTTAAATTGTATTACACCTCATTGAAACATTTAAAATCTTTTTCTGACAAAAAAGTAACTGCCAGTATTTTTACTCTTCTTTTGTTTTAAATCTTGCTCTTTATTTATTCATTGGCCTTATTGTTTATGTATCTGTGCTTTGTGCACTATCGGTTTGTTATATAAATAAAGTTTAACAGAAAGTTTATGATTTCTGAATCCGATAACAAGGATGATGGGAAAAGTGGCTCAATTTAGTTCAAGCAAAGGTTTATTTGAGTGTAAAAAAAAAAAACAAAAGACCTTGGTAACTATTTTACCAAAAGAAATGTAACAGTACAGTAAGTAACATGACCATTTGCCTTAAATTATACAAAAAAACAACTTTTAAAACCTCTTTTCTTGTTTAAACAGTTTCACACAGAGAAAAAAGTTAACTTTCCCATTTTTTTTCTCTGCGTCGGAAAAAAGAACATAGAAAATAATGACTTGGTTTAGATTTTTTTAGCGAATTTAAAATGAACACAGGATAATATAGACTGAGCTGAACAGGAATCCTACTTTAGCAGCTGAATACTTTTTAGAGCTTTGCATTTTTACAGCATTAAATTAGCAAACAGCAATAAAAAATGTAAGCAGAAATTGAAAATTAATAAACAGGTAAATTTAAAATCTGATAAAGAGGGAAATGGATCAGGAAAGCGTCTCATATCTGATCCATCATCTTTAAGGTTTTGTTTTATAAACAAACTGGACTCCAACGGTGGATATTCTCTATTTTCATTCCCTTCTGTTTAGTTGTGGCTCTTATATCGTCTCATCGTCAACAAACACAGCAGCATCAAGCCAGTTTAGAGAAAGTAAGAACATTACAGATATGCACCTTCAAATATGGAGAGTAAAAGTAAAAAGTCCTTAGAAAAATAAAGCCTTAAATAAAGTACAGAAACCAAAACAACCTTAACTAGAGCTGATATAAACTCTCTTGACATCTGGTTTATGAAAAAAAGTTGGTGCAGATTAAAAGGATAAGATATAAAACAGATTTGACTTTTCTGATTAAATACACAGAGATGTCTTATTGGATTATTTTTTTTGTGTCTCTGTTGGTAAAATGATGTGAAGCTCTATTTGAAAATCAAAATTCGTCGTAACAAGCCTGCGTTTGTTCTTTCCTGTTGTGGAAAAGTTTTTACAAGGAAATAAAGATGGAAAAAATCCTTAGAGGTGCCGCACCTATCTGTAGAGGGTGTGCCAATAAGCCGTTTCATTAGACGTGCTGCTATCGAGGACCAAAAGGAACAAACCAGTCATTTATTTTAGACATTCTTTCTAAACACTGTTGCATGAACTGTACATAATTCATTAAGCAATTAAACAAGAAAAAACATTATTTTTAATTGTATTAATCATGTAAAATCATATGTAGGTATCCAGTTTTTAGTGAAATGAAAAAGAAAAATCTCAGCAGCTGCTCATTGCAGCATTGATTTTGACTTATGTCAAAGTCAGTAGATCAGATTATTTAAACTAGGGCTTAATCCAAGAAATGTATAAATTGGATTTTCTTTTAATGAAGGTTTTTTATTTTAGGGAAATCTGTTTTTTTTTCCACCAGTGAACCTCTTGGGCTTCCGTAGCTCAGGGTGACATCAGTCCATTGCTTTTAGTTTTTGGATGTTTACCAATAACTAATTAACTTGCCGACCGCGTAACACCACCAGCTACAAACATTTAGCTGGTTATTATTTCATGGTTTGTTGTGAAACATTGTTTTACAAGAATTTTCACAGCTTTAATCTTTAAAGGTAAAGTCTGCTCACATTCAGAATTCAAACTTTTGAAATTACTTTAAATATGAAATTATTACATATTTTGTGTTTTTAAGAGAGAAAAAAGTCAGAATTTTTAAAAAATAAGTAAGAATTCTGACTTTTTCTCCATATTAAATTGAAATAATATTTAAAAATCAGTTAACTTTATTATTTTTTCAGTGACCCTAATCCTCCTCCGTATATTTGGGTTGAAAGCATGTCTCATTTTATCAATATATATTTATTTTTTCCATTCTATTACTATTATATCTGTTAAAGGTGAGGCTTGCAAAGCCTTATGGGATACATCCCCACCCTCCGCACCCATCAGCGGCCTCAATTAACTCCCTGCATGACGTCAGCAAGGTGACATGGCGCTGCACGCTATTAAAGGGGATGCATGAGCTGCAGATTGCAGGCATCATCCTGTCCTCTTTGCATTAGAGGGAGATTCCCCCCCCCCCGGTGCACAGTGGGCTCCGCTCCTCTGCAGGCTGCAGCTCTGCTGACTGACAGAGAGATGAGGGGTGGGGACGCAGGGTGGGGTCACAGGCAGGGAGAGGCGGAGGAGGAAAAGGCAGAGAGAGAGAGCCCAGCCCTTCAACACAAGCAGCCGCCTCACAGAGAGGGAGGGAGAGACGCACAAAGCTCCACCGGCCTCAGTTCTTCTTGGGGGGGTGGGGGATGAAGCCGTCGACGCTGCTGCGGATATAAACAGAAAATTCACAGTAAAGGTGGAAAAAGCAGCACCGCCCCAATAAGTCTCCCCTCTGACAGCTCCATAGTGCTCCACCCAAAGCCCCGACCGACCCCCACCTGCTTCTGCTGCTCCACCCCTCCGCCGCCGCACCGCTCCGGCAACCGAGATGCACACGGAGACCCGTAACAAGAAAGTAAGTGCACCTTATTGCCTGTCAGGGGATGGTGTGTCTGCAGCAGCAGCAGCAGAGCCTAAGCTGTGTCTCATTGCTGACATGTCAGTGAATGCATCCTTTCTGCAGTTGCTTTCATTCTGCAATCAGCGGAAGAGTCTTTCTGACTGCGACCTGATCGCATTCTGTCATTTCCAGGCTGCAGGACTGGAGCTCCTGCATCTTTCTGTCAGATTGTTGTTCAGGTTTAATGCTCTGAGGTGTCAGTGAGGCAGGAAGGAAACGGAAAGCAGCTTCTGCAGCTTGCAGGACACCATCTTAGCTTTTAAAGGGCCAGCAGCCTCATTTCCACTCAGGTGCACTGCCTCCATAACAGCTCCTCACAAAACTATATTCATTCAACTGAGAGAAAAAAAAAAGAAATCAGGTTTTAGTTGATGTTCTATATCATGAATTAATTCAAATGATTGTGAAACATGCTTGTTTTGATCATCCTGCTTTGCTGTGTACCTATGGGGGGGCAGGTGCCTAGGGCCCCAAGTTCCTGGGGGCCCCATGAAACTCTGTTTACATATATGGTTAATACAACTA
>NW_015150781.1:64048-65510 GCF_000732505.1 Cyprinodon variegatus
AGTTCAACTCTCTCAACTTGCCGTAGTTATTTACGAGCCTAATGGGCGATCTGGCAAGCGCTAGTTTGTTGCCTCTGAACTTGCCGTAGCGCAAAGATGTCAGCCTCCATGGCTGGGAGACCCGCTCCTATGTAATTATAAATAACGAATTCTAAGGCAACGCAAATATTATGGTTAAAAGGCTGAGCTCATAGGTGATGATAAATAACATAGTTATGTATAATATATTACATTTCTGACTTTATATCCCTGTAATTATTACACACTGTAGCTTTAAGGTGACGGATCGCTGTGTGAGAATTTCAAACTAGGGCTGCAACTAACGATTATTTTGCAAATCGATTAATCTGTCGATTATTTTTTCGCTTAATTGCAATATAATAATAATAATAATAATAATAATAATAATAATAATAATAATAATTTTGGGAATAATTTCTGCTCAAAGTGTGTTCCTCTGTCAGCTAAAGGCATATTTTAGAGTCTCGTTATTCCAGTTTACAATTAATTGATTTTTAAATTATTTGACCATTATTTCATTTATCAATTAATTATGATTAATTCAGTTATTTCAGCTCTATTTAAAACCTTTGCATATTGTTTTATAAAATTCCCCACATCATCACCTTGACCTTCATATCGCCGTTTCTTCACCAATGTTTTCTAACAAACCTCTGTTTAATTTTTTTTGAAAAGCCTAATTTATAACGACATCAAACCACATAGTTAGAATAATAAAAGCAAATAGCAGCGATAATGTCGGGTTCTCATAGCAAATCAGGCTGAAACTACTTCTTGCAACACTTAAAAAAATAAAAAATAAAAATAGCCACGTATCATTTCCTTCCACTTCAGTTTGGTTGTTTTTATGAGATCAAGGTTAAAACTTAGATCCTTTATAGAATTTATTTTATGTATACATTAATAAATATTTTAATCAAGTTTTAATCTCATGTGTTATTTAAAGATAATCCTTTAAATAACAGGAACAGCTGCTAAGGTACTTTGTCTTAAATGAAAAGTCTGGTCATATTCAGAATTCATCCATTTTCTGTCCTGTTCATCCCTGCTGGGGCCACTAGGGGCGCTGGTGTCTATCTCCAGCTGTCTACAGGTGAGAGGCAGGTCCAGCCTGGACAGGTTTCCAGTCCATCGCAACACAGAGACACAACCATTCACACACACACACACACCTAAGGAGGATTTAGAGAAACCAATTAACCTAACAGTGTTTCTGGACTGTGGGAGGAAGCTGGAGTACCCAGAGAGAACCCACGCATGCTCAGGGAGAACCAACTCCATACAGAAAGAGCCTGGGCCAGGAATCGAACTCAGCACATTCTTGCTGCAAGGCAGCAGTGCTACCCACTGCTCCACCTATCAACACATTCAGAATTCAAACTTCTGAAAGTTCTTTAAATCTGAAATGATTCCATCCTGTTCAATAAATGATCAGTGTTTT
>NW_015150781.1:69134-70731 GCF_000732505.1 Cyprinodon variegatus
AATGTGAGGTTATCCCTGCTGGTGGAAACTGGCTCAGCAGTAGGGGTGGGCAAAGAAGTCACGATGCGATTCTATCACGATGCATCGCGATACTTGAAATGTTGCGATATTTTCACTGAACACTGTAAGAAAAAGATGCAGCCCTTACCAGTGGCTGACTGGCTGGGTATGATCTGGATATCGCTACAATTGATACAGAACTGAAAGCAGCTGAATTCATACATAGCTGTATTTATTGAAACGACTTTTGGAGGTGTTGCCATGGAAACAAATACTGGATAGAAATATTACTATTACTGGCTTACTTACTTACTTAGGATTCATCAAACTTAAAATAAGAAAATAAGGATAATCACTACGTTTACATGGCCTCAGTGGTCCTTTAAACCAATGAAACGAAAACATTCAAATGTTTATTTCCCCTTTTGCAAATGACGTGCATCATATCAATTTCATTTTTACCTTCTTTGTTTTTAAAGCCAAAATGCATCCAAGCATCTGACTTGAAATGTGATGGAGCTGCGGGGCGAATTTTCAGTGTCCTCCATGTTTTATTTCATGTGACTCGTCGCAGTATCCCACAAGGCAGCGGGCGTCAACACATCCGCAGCAACATCTGCTGGACTGGAAGCTGTATTCCACTTGGTTTGGCTGATGTTTGCCAACCATTAATGTAGTTTATTTGTTCATTTTTTCTTTCTTGCCTTCAAGAATCGATGCAGTAAATCACAAAAATTAGAATCGCGATGCATCGTCATGACGATTATTTTGCGCACTCTTAGTCAGCAGCAACAGGAAAATGATTCTAAACAAAGCATCTAAAATTGATTGGACTCGTTTAAAACTGAAAAGCTTAAAGTACTAAAGCAAAATTATAAAGAATAAAAGCATGAAATTCAACCAAAATAGAACGACACTAATAAAATCCCACTGAAATGACTCCATGACATTATTACTGCTACAGTTTTTGCTTTAGAAACAATAAATAAGCAATTATTTTGTGGTTAATTAACATAATTAATGTGCAGAAATAAGGAATAGTTGTATTAACCAAACATGTAAACAGAGTTTTATGGGGCCCCCAGGAACTTGGGGCCCTATGTAGGGGTGTAAGTCACACCCATCATGGCGATTCGATTCAGTATCGATTTCCTGACCCAACGATTCGATTATTTTCAATACTCAAGAATTCATCACGATTCGATTTGATTAATCGATTTTTTTTTTTTTACACCTTACAGGCTTAACAAAGTTTCAAGTTTGAAATAAATCAATGAAGGCTGTAATATCGTAATGCATTTTATTTTATTTTTTTTTTAGAAACAACAGCAAATAACAGAAGTAGAAAAGTTGCATCAAAAAATCCTGCACAAAATCAGTGCAATGAGTGCAATGCGATACCTCGGCTCCAGATGCCCCGCCCCCTCCACAGACGCTCCGCCTCTCCTCTCCCAGCTGACCGCAGACAGCGCCGCAGACAGGAGGCCGACTTGGTTTGTTTTTATGACCGAAATTGCGGAAAACAACTCGTGAAGTTTTACCTGCTAGAAGAGCGAGGTGCGCGAGAACGCTGGGACCCTTTTTCCACCTGGATCTC
>NW_015150781.1:72132-74974 GCF_000732505.1 Cyprinodon variegatus
TTTTATGGGGGGGGACTTATGTCTTTAGTATTTTTTCTTTTGGGTTGTTTTAAATGTCTTTAATTAACTTGTGTTTATTGTGATTGAACCATTGGACCAATAAAGAGAGTCCATGGTCTCTTTCTCTCTCTCTCCTGTTTTCTCTCGGTGCTGAGGAAGTATCTGAGCTCGTGGCGTTTTCTTCTCTGATCTCGTTTGAATCAGATCTGAAGCTGAAGCAAGCAGCTGAGGGAGAGGATGACGGCTTCCTCGGCCAGCTGGCGGCATGTCTGCTTGGGTTTGAGGGGCAGGAGGGATAAATGAGGGAGGTTTGCGTGTGAGTAATGGTTTGGTCGTTGCTGGCGGTTGTAGTTGTTGTTGTTTTGGTCGTGCCATCCCGCCGCTGAGTCACAGCAATGATGGAGGGAAAATCTGAGGAGAGAATAAGGAAAAATGTCAGCTGGGATGAGGGAATGTTCTAGAGAAGAGGATCAGCAATACCATATCACCATATGGCAATATCACTATACATTGTGATATTCTACCCAGCTAATAAAAAGATAGAAAAGTGAGCTCCATATGTTCATTAGAAGGTTCGTTATTTTGGTAGCCATGTTGTTTGGAGTTTTATTCAGTCTGCGTCCATCACTGTGACGCAGACTTTATTTTTTTTTAATCATATTTTTATTGTTGTTAAAACAGATGTAAAATGCCATTCTAACTGTAGTGTTTTGCAGCTGTTATAATTGTTTTGTCCGCGTACAGTATAACAAGAATCAAACAGCATTTCAACATTTTTATATATTTTATAAATCCCATTCAACCCCAGAAACCCCTGTGCCGACAGGAAAATAAAAATAACTAAATATAAAAAATAAATAAATTGTTATCCCAAAATGAAAACACTTTACATTAAGACTTGTTTACTAGCGAGAAGGGAGATTTGTAAGTTTATCAAAATAACCCAATAGACGGTCTTTGTAAAATTTTTTGGTTGATCCTTTCAAAAAAATTTCACTTTTTAGATTTTTAGGAACATCATGATATCCCAGAGCCACATGACGCAGACTTTTTAACTAAAACATATAAACAAATATCAGGACCAAAAATATTAATATTATCAGGCAGCCCAAATCCATCTTTTTTTTCTTTTCTTTTTTCTGACACCGTTTTTACTTTATGAAAAATGCGATAAAGCATCGACATCAGCTTTAAAATCACCTGCTGCTTAAAAACAACTTTCATCTAATTTTTAAATTGTAAAAAGTGTTGAAGCAGATACAAGGGGTCATCTTGATGTTATTTGTTCGTTTTAAACAACAAAATAAGATAAAAATAACAGAGGGAAGCAGCAGTTTCACCAGTTTCTGGTTTAATTTGAGATCAGATCTCAGAAGAAACAAAATGTTCTTTCTAGTTAGTAAAAAACATAAACATACTTTGTTTAACCTTTTTGTTTTCTTGAATTTCTTCCTGGAAAAGCTGCAGAAAATGGAAAAGACAAAAGTTTGAATCCATCTTGAGCAACATAACAGACATCAATGCTACTGCTGCAAAAAGTTAGTGAGTTATTGTGACTCCGTGTTGGAGATGATTCTCTGCTGGCCAAAAACTCTGCATCTCTTTTTTTATTGCCAGTAAATAACTTACAGGCAAACAGAACCACTCAGTGCAACAACAACAACAAAACGAAACCATAAACAAAGAATAAAACACAGACTAGATACAATCAGCTGAAAAAAAGGCACCTTGATCGTAGATCAGATAATATTTCTAGATTACATGGGCATATCTATCTTTCCATGATCTATTCACTTTCTACCCATGAACAGAGTAACTTCTCCTTATAATCAAAGGTTGTTTTTAACTGTAGAATATTGGTCATATTTTCCATCATTTGGGCGCGTTTAGTTTTCTGCATTCATCCAGATATTGTGGGGGGGGGGGGGGAGATGGTTATAATTATCCTAACGGTCGTCATAAAGATATGTAGAATATAGCTTTGCTCTTTGGTCAGATTTTGTTCTGCCATGTTGTCCAATAAAAACAACTTAGGGTCCAAAGGTAAATTAATACTCTTCATTTTTTCCTCTTTGATGTTTCTCCTGAATGTCTGTAATTTGGGGCAATCCCAGAATATATGGGTCTATTCCCAAACCATCCCATAATCTCTCCAACACTTGTTATTACATTTGTTATTAACACTTTGTTGCCTGTTGTTGCTAATAAGCAACAAACCGCTTGGAATACAGTGCAAGAAATTTAAAGTTTTCTTAAAATAAAAGCATTTTTTCATGAATTAAGCAGGTAATTGAGACACTTTGCCACTGGAACTAGAAAATGCACATTTAAAATAAGACAAAAAAAACTGGTGTCTCTTATTTCAAGTGCATAATATCTAATTATCTTATTTTATTGGTAAAAATGCTCATTCCATTGGCAGATCATCTTATTTTCCTACTCATATTAAGTGTAAATACACTTATTTTAAGACATTTTTACTTATTTTCAGAACATTTTTGCAGTGTAGGCAAACAGCCGTCATGGCGTTTTTTGCATCACCGCAGTGCTAGTCACAGTGCATTTTAATTTTGGAGTTATACCTGCTCTTACAAAATATACTTTACCTTCATTTCTATCTAGTAACATTAACTATTTTAATTTAGCATCTCATTGAAGAGAAAAACGAGCATAAAATGTCTTTATAGGTACATGTATATCAATTCAGGCTTCAAGGGGTTAAAAACGCTGCCTCTGAAAGAGGTTCTAAAAAACCTCATCTTTACTTTCCGACAGTTGGCTCTCGACCCCCCTCTGACATTCAGAGCATAACTCCTCCCACTTATCATCCTCTATGGTGACA
>NW_015150781.1:75619-77516 GCF_000732505.1 Cyprinodon variegatus
CCCCCGTCTGTTCAGTGCGTTGCCTTGTTCAGGCCGGACTGCTTTGGGGCTTTAGGTCTATTTATAGAAACGTCTCTGTTTGTGTGACGAAGACAGAGAAAAACACAGGAGGCCGATTTTTCTCTTCATGATACCAAAGATTCCTGCTGAGGAACCAAATCCAAGCTTGAATTAAAACGTTCGTATCCTGACTGCAGAAATCCTCCAACCTGCCGTAGATCCACCTCCTGTCTGCGTGTTTATGCACAGCTACTGATCTGTAACGGATCCCAAACGCTTTACCAACTTTGTTTTTTAGTGATTTCCTGCCGGTTAGATCTATACATGCTGTGATTGGAGAAGGGACTCCAGTTCAAGCGGTGATTGGAGCGTTTTACAGGAGGCTCAGGCTGCCGCAGTGCAAGGATGGAGAGCCTGCTGCAGCTCCGTGGTTCCTCCTCCTCCTCCTCCTCCATGTTTCACTTCTATATTTTACACATTCACACCATCTGGAGGTGACACGGAGATGAATTGAGTTTCCACTCAATGCAAGCTTGCTTTCACAGGTTGATCATTAATCAACCCACAAAAGAATCAGCCAAACATCCTGCAAACAAACTCATTTTTGGTTTTAGGAAAGCTTAACTTCTGTTGTTGCAGAAAGATTTATTTAACAGCTTAAACTAAAAAACAAACTTTTTTTGTCGTCATGTCTTTGGAACAGAAACCATGTGAACCATATAGAGTCCTAATCCGGGGAGTAATTGTAGAAAATGATTCTTTGAACACACCTGCAGCAATTAGACTTTAAGACAAACTGGTTTTATTCAATAACATGAAATCTCACAAAGTCCAAAAACATTTCATCGCAATACAGTGAGTTGATTTTGTAACGGTTGTTTTTTAAAGTTATTTAATCTAAGAAATCCCAGCTGATCCCATCAGTCATTGACTTTTCTATCGTCTCTCATCCTAAGCAAGTAAAAGGTGACAGTGGAGGGAACCAACCCTGTTTTAACAGTAACATAACTCTGCTATGGCAAGGCAAGGCAAGGCAAATTTATTTGTATAGTACAATTCAGTACAAAGACAATGCAAAGTGCTTTACATAATTAAAATATAGGAAAATAAAACTGAATCAAAGCAAGTAGGAAAAACAAAATAATAATAATAAATAAAATAAAATAAAATAAAAAATGCCGAAACAACAAAAGAATATTAAAAACAGTTGGAAGTTTTTGTTAGATTACATTTATTCATTTGATGATTTTTATTTTTTTTTGCTATGGCATAAAAAAGGGTGAGATAAATAGGAAGAAAAACATACAAAAATAAAATTAAAAAAAGAGAAATTCACTGAATCAGGAGTATTTTTATTTGGAAGAAAAAGAAGAAATATATAATAGTATGAATATTGCTTTATTGGAAAAAAAAAAAGAAGAATAAAGCCTTCAATTGATGAGGTAATGTCAGCAATATCTCCTTTACTGGCTTATATAAGCTGTAATTTTAAGACAGGAAAAGCAGAGTTTGTAGATTGTTAAAGGCAGCATCTCCTTCAACGACCATTTTCAAGAAAGAGACGATAAACATGGAGTCCTAGAGTCATCAGGAAGATGCATAAAGAAACTACAGTCAGTGAGTTACTGGCAGCAAACACACAGCTCTACATTAAAGCGATGAGCCAGTTTCAGTTTCTATGGAGAAGGTGAAAGTTCATTAACCAAAGCAATAGCCCCATGATTCCCTCCATCCAAGGCAGACTTAGATTTAGATAACTTACTGTCATTTTGTACACAGAGTATATACGAAAGGAAATGTTGTTTTGTAAAGCTTTCAGACAGTGAATGAGAGCAGCGGCTGCCCTGCAAGGCTTTAAACCTGGGTTTAACCGGAGACTAAGCCATTCTCAAGCACA
>NW_015150781.1:79526-80367 GCF_000732505.1 Cyprinodon variegatus
ATCCGGACCGCGGTCCGCTAATCCGTCACCTCTGCTTTATACCTTTAATCTCACCACCTCACTGTTACCAAAGTGGTTGAATAAGGGCTACTGCAGTTGAATTTTTCTGTCGGTTCAAACTCTACATGCTGCTACACGCCTACGTCACAGCTAGTGGCATTGAGCACCAAAGCCCTGCTTTCGGGGTAAAAAAAACCCCTCCCTCATTTAGATGCACAGGGTCGGGCATGTTAAATGCAAACTGCACTCATAAAAACATCTTTTTACAGTTTTAACAGGCTTCTTTAGAAACTGCTGCAGGAATTAATTCCCTGGAATTGGCTGTGTTGGAGCAGGAAACATCTAACGCCTGTGGAGTGTTGTGCCCTCAGGGTCGATGTTGGGAAATAATCGGAACTGTTTGCCGTTCCACCAGTGCTGCACAACACAGCGGAGAAACCATAGATGTCTGCTTATGTGGTTTAAAAGGTTGAAAAATCAATCTGGACATATTTAGAAATGCAACTTGTCAATAGTTTTATCTTTAAAGCTTTTATATTCCCATTTTTATTTTTTTTTTTACACATCATCAAAAGCTTTATTTTGAAATTATTGCAGGAAAGTGGTTGAAAATTCAGAGTATTCATTATATTCATTATTTGATCAACTATAATTATTTGTCTGAAAGATAATATTTTGCTCTTTGTTGTTTAGAAAAGAGTTTTACTGGAGTTTTATAATTTTTTTTTTTTCTAGAGAAAAATGCAGATTTCAGCAGATTCATTCAAAATTCTTCAATTGACCTATTTTATTTATTCTGTTTTAGCTTCATTGTTTCAGTCTAAGTGGAGCTAAAAAAATG
>NW_015150781.1:82908-83904 GCF_000732505.1 Cyprinodon variegatus
GATGTCTATTCTATTAACATTTCTCTATCTGTAGAATGGGGCTGTTTGATGTGCCTGTCTTTTCTTAGGGCCCCAGATTTCCTAAATCCGCCCCTGGTCTGAACCTAATAGATAATCTATGGATTAGTTTAAAGAGGAAGATGAGACTCACTGCTAATGAGCTGAAGGCCTCTATCAAAGCAGTTTGGCAATACCTTTATGTCTAAATGTTTTATATCGTCTCTTTTTAGGGAGAACTTTAGATTTTAACTTTTTTCCCAGCATCCAATAGGAAACGTGTATTTTTCCCACGTGCGGGGCGGCGGCCTCTGTCAGCGCTGTTCATGCAGGCAGGCGTGGCGGCGTCTGTTTTGAATACACGCCCAGACTTCTCTCACAGGCCTGGCTCTGATGGAGGCAGCAGAGCTGGAGTTCATGTGAAGTTCATGGAAGGTCTAGAGGTTTTGTCATGTGAGCTTCTGCTCCTGAAAGCGCAGCTTTGTCAGGGCTGTGGTTTGTGATAACTACTTCCTGTTCATGTCGACACTTTTCTGCTTTTTATTCTCTGCTCTGGTTTCTTTTTCTGTTCTGCACCTGTTTTTTTTTTTACTGTTATTAATGATCTTATTGGGGGGAAAATGCATTCTGGTCAGATTTCATTTAAATATTTTAGTTTCTGTTTTGCAACTGCAGTGACCTTTCCATTGAAATCAGAAACTCTAAACACGTTATATTTTGGTTATAAATGCCATATATTCCAAGGTAAAGCAGGCCAGTAAGCTGGAGGTTTGCTACCAGCATGTTGCTCCTCCAGAGGAGGCAGGTAACATCCTGACTCTGGTTATAATATCAGCTTTTAAATCTGCTCTGTCTTTAAGTGTGCAGCTATAGAATCAGAACATATAGTATTTAGCTATTAGGGTTGTGCTTAAAATATAGAAAAAACAAGATTTTAATATTAAATTGTGTTACAATTAGGGATGCACGATATAATCGGCCCCCTATCGGTATCGGCCT
>NW_015150781.1:86021-86814 GCF_000732505.1 Cyprinodon variegatus
AGTTGCAAATTTCACGCAGTTATGGGAAAAAACACTGAAATAAAGCAACAATAAAGTAGAGAAAGAAGCTTGTGATGCTTATAATATAAAATGAGTGACTGATCATCAGTTAGTTAAATAAATTATGGTTTTCTCCTCTTAGACATAATCATCTTCGTCATCCAATTATGGCTGAATCAATAAATCGGATTAATTGTGATTAGTAGATTATTGAAATAATCATCAACTAATTTATAAATCGATTAAAAGTTAACTAGAGTTTAGAGAATCGAACATATCTCTTCATCTGTCAGAGTGAAAAACTGTAAAAAAACAAAAACAAATTTAAACATATTGTTAAAATAAAAATCTTTTCTTTATGTCAATCTGCTCCATCCAGAACTCAAGTGAAAAGGTTTTAGTTTCACCTGATTTAAATTCGTAAAAAAATAAGGAACCTTTGGCTATCCGATTATTAATCGAAAAAAATAATCCATAGATTAATTAATATGCAAAATATTAGTTCCAGCCCATAGCTGTTACTCATTAATCAGTGAACGGTTATGAGGTCGTTTCCAATCAATCTGAAATCCATTTTTCTCTTTTTATGAAGCTTGTTCATAAAAAGTTGAGAAAAATTAAATAAATCCTAATAAATTCCCTCAGTCGTTGGCAAAACAAAAATAAATTCCATCTCAGACTCGACCCCCCCACTGATGGCATGTTAGATTTTTGAGTTAATTATTATGAGAAGTAAAAAGTTTGGTTTGCTTGGTTGCAAAGACGCCGAATACGATCTGTGAAACACGGCGAT
>NW_015150781.1:88245-91890 GCF_000732505.1 Cyprinodon variegatus
AGCCCCATTTACTACCCCTCTGAAACCGTGCCGAGATCGGTCCCAGCACGGTAACCAAGGTAACGGTTGACTGTAAATGGAACGCAAACTGAACTGAACCGATAAACTCAGATAAGAGCGCATGAGCAGACCGCGTCATCTCCTCGCCGTCAGCCTCTGTAATCAGGAAATTTCAGGCATTCATTAAAACCGTAGCTTCCCTGCCGTGCCGCACGATCTCCAGTGATGATTCTGCTCAGCAGGGTGATGAACCTCAACGTCTGTCGTTGTTTCCTATCGTCTATCGTTTGTCGTATCCGCTTCCCAAAAGCGAGCAACAGTACCGTAGATCAGAGGTCTTCAACAGGGGGTCCGCGACCCCTAGAGGGTCCACGGAGGTTCTGCATGGCGTTGCGAAAGTTTTGGTTGATTAGACTTTTTTTTTTTTATTTCCCTCTGCAATTTTTTCCACTCATTGAAATGTCTTTAAATCCACATTAACATGAATTCAACAGACTGTAGTAAACAGATAAATGGAGGCAGAAGATGTCTTTCAAGGGCATAATATCTAATTATCTCATTTCAAGGGTAAAAATGCTCATTCCATTTGCCGATCATTTTATTTTTCGCCTTAAATTAAGGGTGAATACATTTATTTTAAAACATTTTTACTCATTTGTAGAATGTTTTCACAGTGCAGGAGCTCTTTCTAGCTGGGAACCGATTCATTCACAACACCTGACCCTTCAACCAGGAATCAGAAATACTTTAATAATCCCACCGAGAAATTACTGTCGTTACATATAGGACCAGTTTGATATAACACAATGGAATACAATATATATAATTAGGGGGTCCCCGCTCCATCTAGACATCAGTTTGGGGTCCTTGGCCTGGAAAACCTTGAAGACCCCTGGTTTAGATCATCACTAGGAGGTGAGGAACCGTTCTAGCGGGGAGTGGTCCAGTGCTTGGAATCCTGAGGTTCTGAGTTCGAGCCCCAAACCCACAGACTGCCACCCTGGGTCCCTGAGCAAGACCCTTAACCCCACCCTGCTCCCCGGGTGGCGCACAATGGCAGGTTAAATGCAGAGAGAGAATTTCTCCATTGTGAGATCAATAAAGTTCTATTTATATATTTCTAGCGTGATGTGTAAACGGTGGTAAGGAACCGAGCTCAGCACGGTTAACTGATCCAGGTACGGATCGGTTTCAGAGAGGAGTGGAAACGGGGCTCTGGAGATGACCTGGAACTTTACAACCTTTTAGAGTCGGACAGGTGAAGCTTGACTCGACCTGAGTCATAACAGGACAATGAACATCAGCTGTGCTGCTGCCATCAACACCTTTGTTTCTAGATGTTGGAGCTTGGCCTGTTTTCCAGTGTAGTCCTGTTTCTCTGACTGTGACTAACTGGATGTGCTCTCTTCATCCTCTGACATGGGAGCTGGCTCGGAGCTCGTTACATTACGTTTTCTCCTCTCAAACCTGAACGGCTTTTAGACTTAGGTTTTGGTACTTTTCTGTACCTCATTAACTCAGAAATCTCTCCTTTCAGATTAGAATAATAATGTCTTTTAACCAATGAGTAAATATAATCATTTATATTTTAAATGTGTTTAGCTGGAAGTTTTTCTTTAAAGGGAACAGAGACACTTTGGCTGGATGGTCTAAGGAGAGGAAGCATGTTCCCTACTTGAGGCTGAGTGTGCGCCTCCCGTGGAAACGTGCGATGTGAACTATGTGAATGAAAGTGCGCTGGTTGGAGGCGGGAGGGGTCCGTTAAATGTACGTGACACACATTCCTGTGGGTGGGCGGCTGCGTGCGTCTGCTGCATGCCTGTGTTGACACGCCTCCCTGCCTGTGCGCTGCCTGGACTGTTTGTGCGAGGATATTGGCCGCGTCACCTTAGATTAAGCCTGGATGCGGCGTCGGTGATGGTGATGATGGCGGTGGCAGAGCAGAGTGACCCCCCCCCCCTCCTGCCTTACCAACCACAGCACAGTCATTCACCGGGGGGCTGAAAAATCCCGTCTCTGTAGCAACCGTGGCGGCGCTGCCAAGGCGGCCACAAAGAAATCTGAAAAGAGGGGAAAGAAAGGGGCGAGAGGAAGAGGAGGGTGAGGAGGAAGAGGAGAGGGGGTGGTGGGTGTGTCAGTTCCGAGAGCGGAAGATAATCAGGTTATTTCAGTTCAGAGGCTACGAACATACAGGATTCCTCATGAAAACTGCAGCAATCTCTAAAATATAAAAGATGAAAATAGAAAATAAGTCTAATAAGACTGAGGTCATCTGTTCATCTTTATTTCCTCAGCTGTTCTATAGAAACCTGATCGCTGCGACGTCAGACGGAGTTCCACCTGGAAGTCGTCTTTAACCTTTACTCCACTTGATCAGATCTGTTGGGTTCCTGTAAATAAAAGATGAATAAAACACGCTGTTCTCCCTCAGAAAGTAGCTCTGATTGTAAGAATTTAAAGATTTTTCAGATTAAGCATCGTTTAGTAATACCAGACACACTATTCATGCTGTTTTGAGCAATATCAGTAAAAAAGCATCAAAAGTCAGTGGAAAAACTTTTCAAAAACATTTGAAAATCCTGCAGGATTGTTTATTATGTGCGCTTTGAAATCTCAAAAGAAAGTCTTGCTCGTAGGTCAACAACTGTGAAGAAAACTGAACTTTCATGGTTATTTCAATGCTGAGTCAAACATATATTTTAAACACTGATTTCCCAGTGAAATTTCATTTTCTACTTAAAGGAAAAGTCGCTCATATTCAGAATGCAACCTTCTGAAAGTTCTTTAAATCTGAAATGATTCCATCCTGTTCAATAAATGATCAGTGTTTTTAATTCAGAGCAGGGGCGGAGCTAGATGGGGGCTAGGGGTGGCCATGGCCACCCTCACCCAATCATTGGCCACCCCTATCATTTTTTTCCCCCTATAATACAGATGGTGGCAACAGTAATACTAACTTATTTAACGTTTTAATTTTCTATATGTAAACAATTACCTGACAACAAAAACCTGCTGGTTAATTATGCACATCAATATACTAACATTAAAGATAAATACAGAATTCCTGCTCTTTTCAGAACTAGATTTTGTCTTTTATGGGGTAAAGAGAAAATTATGTCTCTGCAAGTCATCTAGGAATCTTCACCTAAATCAGAGATAAATAACTACTTTAATAATAAGTAATCAATTTGTTGTAGATATTAGTACATGTAAATATAAATTTTATGCGGAATGATTCTTAATAAAATTAGGTTAGTAATGACAATAAATAAGATGTTCGCCCCAGAACTCAAAACTGAAATAATTTTGTCCACTACACCTTTAATTTAGACAGCATGGATTTTTAAATATATGCTTCTATTTCTTAAAAACGGCTGTAGAAATTTATAGTTTATCTTTATTTAGAAAATATGGAAGTTGTGATTGCTCATTTTCCTTTTGGAACAGTGTAGATTGACCCTGAGGTTTTGGCACCTGTCCACTTTTGGCCCCCCCTCAGTGTACATTGGTTATTGCCTGGCCACCCTTATTAAAATATTCTGGCTACGCCTCCGATTCAGAGTAATTTTCATGTGAATGTGCTTTACTGGAGGCATCCATGTTTGTCAAAGAACACTACTGCCACCTACTGGTTAGTGACATTGT
>NW_015150781.1:92275-101090 GCF_000732505.1 Cyprinodon variegatus
TGGTGAAGTCCTCTGGAAATCTTCAATAATTGTTGTTGATTGCAGATGTGTCTAGTAGTTCCCATTGATTTAGCTTGGAAAGCGGGGAGAATGGCGCTAGGCTTAGCGCACCGTGACGTCACTGCCGGAAGATGGCAGGAGGGAGGGGCTACTATATTCGGGAAAAAAATGGCCGCTCCCAGACTGATCGCAATATTTTTTTACTGATTAACACTAAATTCATTAAATCTCAGTGAACGTGTTTGTTTTAGGTATAAATAATGATCCATTGATTATTCTTTTCTGAACGGACTTTTCCTTTAAACATCTGAAGATCTGCACAGGAACAGAACGACGTCCCCATAAAGGATCTATTTATACAGCTTATCTACCAGGAAAGCTGATATGGGTTTTAGTTGCAGGACTAACTATGCTTGTGAGGACACCCTCAGCTGTGACTGTGGACATTCTCATGCTTCGACTGATGTGTGAAACTTGGAGAAGTGCTCTGACCGCACAGTCCTGAGGTTTGGACAAGCATTTCTAGATGAGGAGTGCTCTAACTTTGTGTGTGTGTGTGTGTGTGTGTGTGTGTGTGTGTGTGAGGATAAAGGGTGTGTAGGGAACTGGTGGCCAGCTTTGCGTCAGCAGGGTGTGGTGTGATAACAGACAGCTTCTCCCTCTCTCAGAGCTCTTACTGCATGCCAGATGGAGACACACCCAGTTTAACTCTTGAAGTTCTGTCTTCTCTGCTGGTTCTGCTTTTTTGACCAACATTAATGCACAACATGAACACAGTATTAGGTTGCTGTATGACACGGCTTTTTAAGCACTTTTTTTGGAGGCTGAATTAAGGAACTAAACTCTAAATTAGAAGCAGCATTCGATGTGGCTGGATTCCAGTTTTGCACTGTCTGTTAATCATAAAAAACATCAATAAAGCAACAAAACTTTCTAAGAAACCAAATATTTCTGATCTGAAACATGAATATGATCAACTATTCAGTAACCCATTGTAATAAATGTAGATATTTAAAGCTTCATGTTTGTTGGGCTTTTTTCTTGACTTCGTTTCTGTTTTTCAGAGTGTTTTTTAGAACCTAATTAAGAATCACTTGATCAGACGGGCTGTAGTTTCAGTCGTCTTTCAGGGCACTGATGTTTCCCAGATGATGCACCACCCTTGGCAATACTCTCAGCAACAAATATTACCTTGGAAACAATAAAGGAAAAAAAAGGGGGTCAGCAGTCCTTCAGTGGCTTACGTCATTGACATTAACTTAATTGGCCAATTATGGCCAATTAAGAAGTTGCCTTGCCTATTGTTGTATCACGTAACGACATCTCAGGTCACTTTCCAGTTCACCAGATCATCCAGTCAGATTGATTCAAAGTTTTCTATCTAAGGAAAACCAGCTGATTGCATCGACTCATTGACTCTTCAGCAATCCCTCACACTAAGCATGCTTGTAGCGACAGTGGAGAGGAAAAACTCCCTTTGAACAGGAAGAAACCTCCAGCAGAACCAGGCTCAGTGTGAGCGGCCATCTGCTGAGGCCCACTGGGGTTCAAGGAGACAGAAGCAGACATAGAAAAAGAAGCATAGATACAAAAGGCAACTGTCAACCAGCTCCACAGGCGGCCCCGTCCAGGAAACACACAGCCAGGCAGACGAGCTCCGAGCCAGCTCCCATGTCAGAGGATGAAGAGAGCACATCCAGTTAGTCACAGTCAGAGAAACAGGACTACACTGGAAAACAGGCCAAGCTCCAACATCTAGAAACAAAGGTGTTGATGGCAGCAGCACAGCTGATATTTCTCTCCAGGATGGAGTCACAGCCAAACAGGAACAGACCAGATGAAGCTACTATGAGAAAAAGCAGAGAGAGCAGAACGTTAGAGATTGAACTAATAGATTCTGCAGAGTGGGAGAATAGAGATAGAATGAAGCAGAATGATGAAAAAGGGGTCCCTATGTCCTCCAGCAGTCTAAGCCTATAGCAGCAGAACTATAGAGATAGATCAGGATAACCTGAGCCACTCTAACTAGAAGCTTTATCAAAAAGGAACGTTTTAAGGCCCGGTAGGCTTCCTTGTGCGGCAGCCTCACTTCTGTCAGCGAGCCCCAGAGCAGCTGTGGCTACAATGTAGCTTAGCCTTTCAAAACTGTTTCTAAGGGGCTTAATAGTGTTTTGTAAAGGTATCTCATTACCACTGACTTTGTTGTCTTTAGGAAACCTTTTTTTGCTAATAATGCAATATGCTGAGGTCCATTTGACTGAGTGCAAGCTTAAATTTCTTGAAATCATGTTCCAACATTTCTGCATAGTACCATTCTGTGAGGCGCACCGGCCGCTCTCACGCTAAACAAACATCCACAATATGATGCTGCCACTCCAATTCTCTACTGTTGGGAAAGTGTCCATCTTTTAGTATTTGAAGTTTAGTTTAGAATATTAATTGACTACTTTTAGACGGTACATTATTCAGAATTTCAATTAATTCACACAATTTGATTGTGAATATTTCATTGTCGCAATGACCAAAAGGCTGATTGAAGTTTAAAAAGGCTAAACAACAGCATTTGCTCTGATCCATCAATAAATGTAAATAACTTCATTATAATAGCAATCGGCTCCATTGCTGAACAGAAACAGGAAGCAGCACAAACTTAAACATCAATAAAATATCAAGATCAAACAGAAATTCCATAAATATGTTTTCCAATTTTTTCCCAACACTACGATTTCAACCATAAATAGTCTTTTAACTGAGTTGTTAATTACCTTTTAGCATTCCTTTGGCTTTATGTTATAGAGGGAAAATGCTGGATGGGGACAGATAGCCTGGAAGCACTAATTCTAAAAACAAATGAAAACGATGATCCTGGTGTTTCGCCTTTTAATGATATCCTCCCTGCATCTTTCCTGTGTGTCTCTGAGTTCCGACCTGTCGGCGTGAGAAGCAGCGATGCAGGATTCCTCGTTGACTCTGCCCTTGTTTCTGTCAGACTCCTCAACTGCAGATCAATTTGCCTTGATGCAGGTTTTTCTTCTTCCAGGACATCGAGGAACATTCATGACAGTTCTTGTTGAGGAATGTCAAACAGAAACTGAGTATGCTGCGCCGCGCGCTAATCGGGTAGATCTGTGAATGGCTGCTGCTGCTTCTGCGGCCTCCTTTCTATCTTGCTAATTGAAGGAGATCTATGAATTCCAGTAACAAGTTCTAACTCATCTAGATGTTGGTTTAACTCTATTTTTAGGAAATGTAGTTGAAAACATTTTCCTTTACAGCTGCAGGTTCTATCTTGTACTTAAAGTAACTTAATCAAACTACAGCTAACTATTTCTATTCACTGTAGGGCTGTAGCTAACGATTATTTTGCAAATCAGTTAAATCGCTTGATTATTTTTTGATTAATCGATTAATAATCAGATAACCAAATGTTCCTTAAAAAAGACTTTATAACAAAATTAAACCAGTTAAATTAAAACATTTCCACCTGAGGAGTTCTGGATGGAGCATATTGATAGAAGTATTTTTTTTTACCTTAAATGCAAAATATTTACATATATATTTTTTTTTAACAATTTTGATATAATTCCTGCTCTACATGTGTCGCTCTGTAAGATAAAGGCATGTTTTAGAGTCTCTATACTCCAGTTAACGATTAATCAATAACCAATCCGATTAATTGTTTCAGCCCTAAAGCTCTCACCACCGTTTATCACAGATAACTGCTGGTTAGAAGAAGTTAAGTTTAGTTTTATTAGGATCCCCATTAGCTGCCAAATAAATGGCCACTAATCTTCCTGGGGTCCTCACATAAAGAAATTACATTACATTATGAACAAACCATTAAAAAAAATTGCACAAGTTGCACATTAGGAAATAATAGGAACATGAAAAAGAGTAGAAATATAAAACATAAATACACAGGTTTAAAGCTCTTCAACCAGACAATTAATGTAACAGTAGTTTTACCAAAGAATGATGCATTTATCACTGATATTCTGAAATTTGTCCTCATAATCTGTTGTGTTCTTTAGGATATAAAGCCAAACCATAAAAACTCTCGCTGTCATTCGTCACAGAAGGTTCCCTTTCAACAACGCTCCCTAATGATCTGCACATTACTTTATTATATATACCCAATTTAGATTTGGTTCTTGAAACATTTGGACTAATAGCCTGGTCTCTCTCTAAAATAATAGAAAATAATGGAAAAGAAAATATCTTTATTGTCCCACAATTGGAAAATTGTGGTCTTCCAGCAGCAAAAGGTTATAGCAGAAGCCGCACACAGTGTGCAGCTAAAGGCTAATGGTCTTCATTCTTTTTAATGTGAGCAGTCACACATATAACTGTTATTAGTTGGTATTTATTAAGGTTTGAATCAATGTGAATTTAACTCTTCTTTCATCATCTTCATGGTTTCAAGGATGATGCATTTATCACTGATATTCTGAAATTTGTTTTTCAAGGTTTCTTATTTCTTCGATATTATTGATGACTGATTATTTGGTCTAATACAAAACGATATAAAGCCAAACCATAAAAACCCACTTTTCACAGAAGGTTCCCTGTCAAAAATGCCCCCTAACAATTTACACATTTCTTTATTAGGTGTACCCAATTACCCCTAACGATCTACACATTACTTTATTAGGTTTACCTAATTTAGATTTGGTTCTTGAAACATTTTAAGCACATGTAAAAGCCTGGTCTCTCTCTAAAAGAATAGAAAAGAATAGAACGGAAAAGAAAATCCCTTTTTTCGGTCCCACAATGGGGAAAATTGTGGTCTTCCAGCAGCAAAAGGTTATAGTGGAGGCGGTCACACAGTGTGCACCTAAAGGCTAATGGTCTTCATTCTTTTGTAATGTGAGCAGTCAGTCACACATATAACTGTTATAAGTTGAATTTAACTCTTCTTTCATCATCTTCATGGTTTCAAGGATGATTCATTTATCACTGATATTCTGAAATTTGTTCTTCAAGATTTCTCGTTTCTTCGATATTATTGATGACTGATTATTTGGTCTAATACAAAACGATATAAAGCCAAACTATAAAAACTCTCACTGTCATTCGTCATAGAAGGCTCCATGCCAACAATGACCCCTAACGATCTACACATTTCTTTATTATTTGTACCAAATTTAGACGTTCTTGAACAATTTCAATCAAAATGTAAAAACCTGGTCTCTCTGTAAAATAATGGAATAGAAAAGTATGGAATAGAATAGTATGGAATAGAAAAGAAAATCCCTTCATGGTCCCACGATTGGGAAATTGTGGTGTTCCAGCATCAAAAGGTTATAGCAGAAGCCGTCACACAGTGTGCAGCTAAAGGCTAATGGCTTTCATTCTTTTGTGATGTGAGCAGTCACACATATAACTGTTATAAGTTGGTAGATATTATATTTTTTTTCTTGTTTTTTTAGTTTAATAGTTGAAATGAAGGACTTATAACTCAATTGATCCACAGAAACAAATATTTCTCGCTACAAGTTCAAACTTGATAACAAAATGGATCTAAAGAGGTTTTTTTAGTCCAGGTTTTTTTCACCATCAATATCTAAGTATTACTTCCCAATATTTGTGGTGTTATTGGGTCTGGAGCGACTATAGATGAAGAGAATATGTTAAAAGAAATGCTAAAGAAGGGAATTATCTTTAGAAAATAGTTTGAAATGTTTTGATATCAAACAATCCAGAAACCAAAGATGATCTTTGACCAATGTCCTGTTTTAAATATTTGTTTTTAGTTTGTTGTTTGTATTATAGACTGGAAACTTCTACATGTAAAAATTATAAACCAAAACTTTCTTTACTTGTTTCAAATCCAGTGATTAAAAAGAAAAAAGTCCAAACAGGACATTTGGAGGACAAATAACAAATCTGTCATGAAATTAACCTTAAGTTGATTAACAGTATTTACTAAAGTAACTTTCGGAAACAGTAATATAAATCAATCACCTTTCTAATGTATATTTGCTTCTGTCTGACTAACTTTTCTGTTTTTATGGATTTATCAGACATTTAATTCTAACACTGGTTCATTGCTTGTGTTTAGGTGCATTTTGTGTCTAAAAGATGAATAAATCAGAGTTAAAATGCTTAACAAACTAAAAAGTTGTCAAAGTCTAAAGGAGAAAACCTCCAGGAAGCTGAAGGGAATTTAACCAGAGATCCATTAGTTGCATAAACATCTCAGCCCATGACGGGGAAAATAAAGACATTTTTTATTAATTCCATCATACTGGATGCATCTCTAACATCTTTACCTCCTGTCTAACCTCGGGGGCAGCGCACCCTACCTGTGAACCTGTGAAGCACAGTTCAGTGTAGTGCTTGAGTAATAAACCCCCCCCATCTTTGAACACGTACTGCTCATGGTTACATGGTGTCACTGAAGTATCCTGTTCCCTCTCAGATCATTGGATCACCTCCTACTTTCCGCTCCCTGGGAGGTGAGGCCCCTCTGGCGGGTACGCTGGCCCTTTAAGAGGCGTGGTCGGCCTGTTCTCAGCTGATGAAGGGTGGAGGGAGTAAAGCTTTCAGGGAGGGACTGGGGGACTGAGATAAGTTTGTCCTGTCTGGTTTGATGTGAAGCAGAAGTATCCGTCCTGTAGTTACCGTTCATTTTGGGACTTTTGTTTATCAGACAGACGATGATCCACATCTTTTAGCAAACAGTAAAGCTTTAACTTTTATCAATAAAACATTTGTCAAGCAAAGTTCAGGAAAACAGATTCAGCTCAGATGTAAATCTTTAGAAATCACAAAATTCTAATCTTTTTATACTCTTTGTGGAAAACATTTCCACAATTTCAAATAGTTGCAGTTGAATTGAAACTGTGAAGTCAATGAAATATATATATTTTTTTGTCTGAACATTATTTCCTAGTCCTCTGGTTTTTTGCTGCACACTGCTGGTCAGCTGGCTGATAGAAGGCTTCTTTATTTTTTCTTTACCTAACTGAACTTCTATCTAGCTGTTATAATAAACCTTAATTTACAGATTTAAATTAGCAACTATGCTATAATCTGGCTCATTTACAATCTGTATAGAAATATAAGATTGTTCATTAATGTGCTCTGTCCTGATTAAAAAATACATAAATTAATTCATTTTCTATGGAAATATCACAATAATCCCACTATATGTGATGGAAAAGATTCATAGTAATCCCAAAAACTGGAAAAAAGTGGATTGTTTTTAAAGTTTTTTTTGGGAATCCCACACTCTGGTTCAGTTGTTCACCTCATAGAGCAAAAAAGAGTGAAAGTTTATTTTGTGGCATCTCATTAAAATGCTTAAAGATTAGATAACAAAATAATTTAATCCCAATTTGTTCAGATTGGAATTAAACAGAATATTTATTTTTCTCTATAAGCAGCAATGTGTTGGATACATTTAACGACATGATACCGTTTAAAAAGAAAGCATTTTTTTGTCAAAATTTAAACAAGTGACCTTTTTTTGTACCTGATTTTTTTAACCTTTTGTACCTGATTATTTGAATACATTTTAATTTAGTTTATATATTTATGGCTCCAGTTTAAAACGCACAAAAACAATTCAACAAATTCCATGGAGACATTCAGGCAGATTCCAAGTGAAGCACATGAGTCCAGTTGATTCTAATGATCGAGTAACGCAGCGGATTTAAGTTTATAATTAAAATGGTTTAAAAAGCCTTTTATCCTGAAAAACCCAGCAGAATGCATCAAGTCATTGATTTGCTCTATTCACTCCTCCTGGAGGAGATTTGGCAACAATTGCATTGTGTCGTTGACCTTGCAGCAATCCCTTATACTAAGCATGTTTCTCTAAATTGTAATTTTAATTCCATGCAAAATAGGACTTTGTACAACAATTCAAACCTGGTGCATTTAAACAAATGAAAATCTAAAGTTTATTGCAAAGATGTATAAGCAGTCTTGGGTCACAGAAACAGATTTATAGCGTGAGAATGTGCATCAGGATACCATTAGAAAAATATCATATGTTTTAAAACCTGAAGCTTGTAAAGTGCACAAAACAGTCAAATGTGAAACCAAGACGTATATTGGTTTAGTTTGAGGTCTTTCAGAGATATAGCTTTATTAACAGCATCTTTCCTGGAACATTGCAGGTGTATTTTTGAAAGCATGCTTCTCTGCAAAAAAACAAAAAAAAAACTAGGGTATTTTCTTGCTGAAATTCTAGTTTCAGCAGATGAGCAAAAATACCAATCCTAAAAGTGAAAAGCAACTGGTGAACCAAATAGCCCACATCCTGGTGCTTCGACAGCCGCATTGAAAACATAACCAGAGAGAAAGACCCAGTAATGACTCACAGAGAGAGAGATTCCCAGCTGCAGTGTCAATTTATTACAGTTTATTCCACATTTTGGTCCGTCTTATGGGATTTAAATATTGAAATAGTTAAAGGAAAAGTCCCATCAGCAAGGAATAATGAATGGATCATTATTTATACCTAAAACTAACACGTTCGCTGTGATTTAACGAATTTAGTGTTAATCAGTAAAAAAAATTTGCGATCAGTCTAGCTGAAATGTAGAGTGTGTTTACAAAACCATACAAATTGTATTTAGTTTATTTATTCGGTAAACCTTTTTCAGATTCCAAGAGGCTTATCTTCCAAAAAAAGGTTAAACATTTGGACTTCATCGAGGTTTTTTTTCCTCTTCTGGTGGTGTATTCTTCCATCCAACCAAGCAGCCAGCCACCACCCATCTGCCCATCTCCTCTCTGTCACTTATTAACCAAAATCCACCCTTGCCTGCGTTCACACGGCAGCACAAACCAGGGGAGGGAAAGA
>NW_015150781.1:104014-105644 GCF_000732505.1 Cyprinodon variegatus
GCATGTTCTCTAAACTAAAACCAGGCTTTGTTGGGCTGCTGCCCCCCCCCCAACTAGTCAATGAATAATCAACCTGGACCTCCGCTTGCACCTGTTCACCGCTGCCTCTTCTGATTGGTGTCTAAATACTGATCTAATGAGTAAATCTAACTGAAAGTGACGTTTAGCTGCTCCAATGTTCAGCTTGATGATGAACTGCGACATTGTTTCATCTGTAAAATTGTATTGCAGGATGTTTGACGGCGCCGTGAACTTCAACTGAACCCGCAGTGGAATGAGAACGCCGTTATTAGGAGCGAAAATCCTTTCGCCTCGTTTGGTTATTTCTTTTCCTCCTCTACTTTTGTAAAAATGACCCCCACTAGCTGTCTAATAGAGATTGTTTTCTGTACTTCCTGCCGTTTCGTCCCTAAATGTGTGAGATGTAAACATAAGAATGCATGTATGGAAACCAAGTGGGGGCATGAGCCCTACAGCTGACTGGGGCAGTACCCAACTTGATCCACCCTCCCCCTCCCCACCCCCACATGCATGCACACAGCCGGGGGGTGGGTGGGGGGGGTTGGTAGAGAGGCAGCAGCTACATGAAGGGAGTGCTGACCCAGATAGTCTCCCAGTCCCACCCTCTCTGACTCGTCAGAGAAAATAAGTGCATCTTTTTTTGCAGAGAATTTATCTTCCTCTGCAAAATTTTGGATTTCGATGAGGCCTAAACGTACGTTTAATTTCATCACCAGCTGCTCTGTTTGAAGCCCTGAATTATTTGCGAGTAATGAATTAAACAAGAGTTGAAACCCAGACCGGAGCACAGAAAGGAAATGGAAAAAAAAAAAAAACTTTTGTCAGGAACTTGCAGCATGACTCGGAGCTTTCATCGGATCTTTGCAGCTTTGCAGAAACAGACTGGTTGTTCTGAGCGGGTGTGAATGTGTGGGATCGTATGAGGATGAAGCAGAGCGTTCAGTTCACGCTCAGCCAACCTTCCGTGGTTAAAAATAGATTTCAAAAAATGTTGAGATTGGCCCGTTATGAAGCCCAGACACAGTCAGTTGGCAAAGTGACCCAGTGTCAGCTTTTGTTGATTTTTGAAGCTAAAATTAGAGGGTTAAGAAAGGTTTATCATCACTGCTTAAGATCATTACATGTAGTTGATTTAACATCTAATTATGTCCGGTTTAAGTGGTGTATAGCAACCAGTATGGTTTTATCTTATCAAATTAGGCCTTTGTAACTACAGGAAAGGATATATTTTAACATGAGTTGACATAAAACTAAAAACTGAAGTTATTTTGGCATCTTTAAGGAGCTTTAAGAAAAAATAATAATTCCTGTAGTCTACAATGTAAATTTAATGCGAAGCAGAAACAAAAAAGAATCAGTTTGGGGCTTTACTGAAGCAATTAATCAGATTTATCATCATTTCATCCGCTCTACTCTGAGTATTTCCTGTTTGGTTCCTTACCGGCTTGTTTTGTTTGTCTGAGCGCCATTGTGGAAATCGCCTGGTGAAGATGGAGCAGCTAGCAGAGCGAGGTGCGTGAGAACGCTGGGACTCTTTTTCCACCTGGATCTCCGCTCTTTTTGGCCCCCATGTCCCTCCGTTGTCACACAAACTTGCCCCCACTTCCTC
>NW_015150781.1:106249-108600 GCF_000732505.1 Cyprinodon variegatus
AGTTATGGCAGCACTCTGCAGGCCGACCACGAAAACGAAAAAGCAATGTCTGCTGTGTTTTCTCTTTGATTATGGCATAAAATGTGCAGCCTTAAAGAAGAAAATGCAAACAGGATGATTGATTACTAATTTCATTTATGAGTCAAATAATGCAGCCACATTCTTAAAATGAAAAAGCATTTCTGGAAATGCTTTTTCATTTTCAAATTGAATTTTGGTCTGTATTTGCTGGGGTACATTTTGAAAAATAAATCTCAAATGTCTTTTTCATTTGAATTAAGTAAAAGGATGAGCAGTGTTAAAGAAGAAAATGCAAACGCAAACAGGATGACTGATTACTAATTTCATTTATGAGTCAAACAATGCAGCCACATTCTTAGAATGAAAAATCATTTTCAGAAATGCTTTTTCATTTGAAATATGGTAATGATTTGCTTCCATACCTGAGGCCTTTCTTTTCTCTTTTTCCAAGAACCGCAGTTAGAAAGGTCAATGACTGTCTGAAACCGTAGCTCACCACAGATATACGCCTGAAAGTGCTTAAAAAAAGATATTTCATGGGACGAGTACGTAGGACGGCCTTACGTAAACACATCACCGGAATGATTGACAGTTAGGAGGACCAATGATTGAGATGATCCACCTGGAAATAAAAGATCCTCTTCTATACCTTTCAGTTACACGTGTAACTTAAATTTATTTATCAACCTAAATTTGTGATTAAGTTGGTAAGTGTAGATGTATTAAATCAAAATGATTGATGTCCTCTCTGGGCTACCGTAGTGGAACAAACCACTGGTTATCCTACTGTTATATAACTCACTGGTTCACCGTTTCTCCACAATATGCACCAGTGAAATAAACAAGCATTGCTTAACTTTTTACATTCAGCAACCTGCAGAGCATTTCCTTCCACTGAAGTTTGGACTTTGAACAATTAGTTAATAGCAACCCGTCCCTGTTAGCTGTCACTCCCTATTAGAAGCACCTTTATGTGTCTCTTACTGGATGTTGTGTGTTTCCTTGATTCAGTCAGAAATGCAACATATATTGTTGCTATAAATTGTTTTTGTGTTACAGTTGTTATTTAATTTTCTACATATGTGATGGACAAGTATGTTAAATATCAACGAGTTAAATTAGCGCTCAGGTATCGTTTGAAATGCGTTGCTGTAGGTTTCGTTGTGTATTGATTTATCGTTTTGTTTAAACATGTTTAACTTTTTAAAATCTGCTCTTTATACGTTTATAATGGAGGTCAGCCTCTAAAGTTGTGGTTTTATTTTTGTCTTGATTCATAAAACAAACTGAGAATAGAGCATCTGCTGGAGTGTGCACAGATCAGAACCATTTGTTTTTAACATATGTGGCCGTGTTGTGCTGCAGATCAGCCCTGATCTAACGCGGCATGGACGGGGACCTCAGGGGCGGTCCTGTGGTGTCTGACACCGGGACGTTGTCAGGACTCTTTAAGTCCAGAGGAAGGAGCCTCCATGGATTAGGCAGGTTTTTACTTTTTAGATCATGAGTTGCAGGATCAAGCCTAGAGTCTTTTTCTTTCTTTTTTTTTGACTCTGTACAAACACTTTAGTTCCTGCTTTTAGCCGTCTCTGAGTACTAAGCACTTAAACTGTTGTAGAGATTTTTCTAGAGTCTACAGCCTATCACTCTATGGCCATATTCAACAATTTAGCCCATTATGATCTGTTTTTGGGAAATGGCAAAAACAAATATCCCTTCATTCATTTATGTCTCAAACCAGAGGAGAGAATTATTACCACGTATTTAATGCAATCAAATTTTTTTTTCCTATATTTTTTTCCTGGAAATCGTGGCTGCTCATTGTCACAGTGGGTAGCACTGCTGCCTTGCAGCAAGAAGGTTCTGGGTTCGATTCCCGGCCCGCGGTCTTTCTGCATGGAGTTAGCACGCGAGCATGCGTGGGTTCTCTCCGGGTACTCCTGCTTCCTCCCACAGTCCTAAAACACGACTGTTAGGTTAATTGGATTCTTTAAATCCTCTTTAGGTGTGAGTGTGGATGGTTGTTTGTCTCTGTTTTGCCCTGTGATGGACTGGAGACCTGTCCAGGGTGGACCCGCCTCTCACCCACTGACAGCTGGAGATAGACACCAGCGCCCCTCGGCTGGGATAAAGCGTGACGGAAAATGGATGAATGGATGGAAATCTTCTCTACTTTTGAAAATACAATTTTGTAAACAGTGGCAGGGTTTCTAGGGGTTAACTTTTAGTTTGGATGATTTTTCAGCCAATCATAGATGGATTAGCTGGTGTGCTTTTAATCCCTTTCCTGTTGCAAAGTCCAAGTGTGCTTAAGATATGGGCATGTTATC
>NW_015150781.1:108807-112475 GCF_000732505.1 Cyprinodon variegatus
TGCTTGAGAATGGCTTAGTCTCCGGTTAAACCCAGGTTTAAAGCCTTGCAGGGCAGCCTAAAGCCCACTGCCAACATTAAGACAGAAAAAAGAAAGAAAATAACAAACCATCGGTTCAGGGGTTTGAGAAAATATGGGAATCAGGAAATTCTCTATAAACCAAACTCAATAATTGTTGTTCTCTACTTCAAAAAACACTTTAGATATTAAAATGGAAAAATTTTCTATTTTAAAGTCAATGTATAACATGGATTCATAAACATCTCATTTTATTTCAGTGTTAAATTCTGTTTAAAGTAACAGATTATAATTAAAAATGTTTCCAGACCTTTACTGGTTGATGATTTTCTAGATTCGAACCCGGATGATTTTTAATTGATGACCCCCTGATCTAAAGGGATAAACTGGGATTGATTATGGCTTTGCTGGTCTGACCAGGTATGCTCATCTGATAGAACAACAGCAGCATTTTTTATTCTTTTGCTTTATGTCGTCATACAAGTTTTACTGAAGGGATGTCTCTGGAAATAATTAGGCTCAGGAACGTCTGGCTGATTGAAAATGGTTCCCAGTCCTCATCACTGGTCTAACAATGCTTTTCTCTGGATGTTTGGCGAACATTTCATTCCTGATATCGTTTAACTTTAAAAAAAAAACTTGAAATTAACTAAAATATGAATATTTTCTCCTTTTAGCCGAGAAGCGCCGGCGTTACTGGAGAAAACCTGCCCCCTCCCCATCCCTCACTACCCCCACCCCTACTTCCTGTGGTGGGATCAGAGGCTGACAGGGTCACGCCCACCCCACCCTTTTTTTTTTCCTGGAACTCCACAGTGGGACCCCCCTTCTCTGTGTGGGGGTTCACACACAAGCATCTTGTCAGTCCTCATTTATACACACAACATGCGCATAGGCTCACCACAGTCTCTCACTATCACTACTCGTTAGTGCTGCTCTTCACACACACCGCGCACACACCGACACACACCTAACTCCTGCCCCCCCTCGATGCGCTCCTTCCCCTCTGCTGGCTTGTCGGGGGGCAGATGTGGATCAAGTTGGATTTGCTAAAGATTTTCAGTGTTTGCAGTGGAAGTTGGTGTGTGATTTGGAAGCTGAAATGCCATCCAGCTGGCTCCATTTTCTCTATTTTCTTTTTCTTAATTGGACGCAAACATTAAGCGCTTAACCCAATCCATCTAGAAACCCAGAGCCATGCTGAAGAATCATTCCTCTCTATACTGTACAGTTTTTAAATCTGGAGCTTTTTTTGAACTGATTTTGATGAAATGCAGAGTTTTAGCTGCATAAATATTTTAATCAATGAACCATAAATGGAGTTTTTTGTCAACAGATATCAAATATGTCTACTCTGTCATCCTGAGATTAATGAAGATTGCTTAAAGTGTATAAAATCATGAGTGAACCGATGTTTATTCAGGTAAATCTTTTGCGCTCTTCCTGCCAGTTGCTGTTTCCCTCTTTAGAAAGGCAGCTTTAATCTGTTCTAAAACTTTTTCATCTCTGTTCACATCAGTGCGCTTCCCTCGGGGTCTTAGAAAATGCTGCATATAACCCTAAACCTGAGTCTCCTCCATGTCATTTTAAATAGTTCTGAAACGGATCTCAGTTGCAAGCTTGAAGCCATGTAAAGTGTTTTCTCATTAACAGCCTTTTGAAAATCAAAATTCTCTGTTTACTTTCATCTGCTTATTTATGCATTGTCAAATAAAAGATATATAATCATGATTTAAATTGCAGTAGATGACTTAAAGCTACTGGTTGTAAGTAGGACTTTTTCCCCCACCCAAAAATGTCTTAACTACCCCAATAATAGAACTTTATTATATTAGATTAGATTCAACTTTCTTGTCATTACAAAGGTTCAGGTACAAGGTAACGAAATGCAGTTTAGGTCTAACCAGAAGCGCAAAAGCAGCAAGTGCAGATTAACTAATGGTTCCATAAATACAGGACGTTGGTATTTCTACTGAATGAGTATAGAGATGAAAACTATTATAAATAATGAATATAATATATAGATCACTAGTGTTATGAACTAAATTTACAGCTGGATATGTACTGAATATAATATACAGATGGATAATACTATAAAAAAAAGGTTTTTTATTGATCTCACACTGGAGAAACAATTAAACATTTCTTAAATTAAGCATATTTACCTTAATTTGAGCAGGTAAATGAGATAGTTTGCAGATGGAATGAGTGTTTTTATTCTTAAAATAAGATAATTAGATAAAATGCACTTGAAATAAGACAATACAGTTGTGTTTTCTTATTTTAAATGTAAATTGTCTTGTTCCATTGGAAAAATGTCTCTTTTACTTCCTAAATCCAAGAACAAATGCACTTATTTTAAGAAAAAATTATATTGATTTTTTTAAATAATAATAATAATAAATAATAATTGAATTCTATTGATCTCACATTAGAGAAATTCCCTCTCTGCATTGAACCCCTCCCCTTGGGGAGCAGTGGGCTGCCATTGTGCGGCTCACAGGCAGCAGAGTGGGGTTAAGGGTCTTGCTCAGGGACCCAGAGTGAAGGCAGTGGGGATTGAACCGGGGACTCAGAGCGCAGCGCGCTGCTCTAACCACGAGGCCATCACTCCCTCAGTACCAAACCTGTACAGATAACAGATTGTCCTTTTACAAAAAGTGCTTTAAAGAGATAAAAAAAAAGCCTTAAAAACAAGCTAAAGTGCAGTAGCCTGTTAGCTTTGAAAAAAATTACAGATCCTTTTTTTCATTGAGTGTATTTTTTTTTTATCTAGCTACATTTTTTTCTGCTGGTTTGACATCAGTTGCTTACAGGAAGTCACTCAATACTAAATAAGGGAAATTAAAATCAGGATATTTAGGAAAGTTTTGCTTCAAACTTAATGATTTTAGTTCTATAAGCTGAAACATTCATTTTGCCTTTATGTGAAATGCTGTCAGTAAAAAAATTGGACAAGTGGCTTCAGGACCTCTGAACATAGAAGTGAAGCACATAGCAGTGCTGCTAGAATGATATATGATATATAGATACGCTTCACTTTCTTAGAAAAACTTTGTTTTAGGGCAAAACCTGAAAGCAGGAGAATGTTTGGCTCCTAATTCAACAAAGTATTTATTTTTCACATCACAGGGTTCAGCTTTAATCCAGGAACCATGGAGACGTATCTGACATCACCAGTTTATGGGCGGGGCTGTTGGTTAGGGGGGGGGAGGTAAAGCATCAAGCTGCATTTACCTTTGTTTAGAGACACAGAGGGGGCTCTGTTTGTCACAATGGAGCTTGGGGGGGGGTTGTTGGGAGGGGGGCACTAGTTAGTGTGTGTCCTCTGCACGAGTGTGAGCAAAGCCACACCCGGCCTGATCAGCTAAGGCCCCACCCCGTTGTGGAATCTGCTGGGTAACATGCATGAAGGACGCCAACATGAAGAGCAAATAAGATGGACAGAAGCTCATAAATCAGCTTCTATGTCTCAACATCTGCCCTCAAACTCCATTCATAGGATATCAAAGAACGTTTTGATTAGATTAGCTTTAAAGACCTTCATATACCAGAATAAAACCTTTATTTTACTGTAATTTAGTAAGAACGTTTGTCCGCCACTGGTTATTAATAAACAGCTTTTATAGGGACTAATGAGGAAAAGTCTG
>NW_015150781.1:115753-121220 GCF_000732505.1 Cyprinodon variegatus
TGCCTTGGCACTCCCCAGCCTCTCTCTGGGTGTGTGTGTGTGTGTGTGTGTGTCGCTCTGCCTTGGCACTCCCCAGCCTCTCTCTGAGTGTGTGTGTGTGTGTGTGTGTGCTGTAGCCGGGCTTCCAGAAAAGGGTGTGTCGCTTGCCTGCCACTGAAAGGGAGGGAGGGGTCAGTACACGGCTACTCCTCCCTGCTCTGTCTGTTATTTCTCTTTCGTTCTCATTCCCTCAGTGTCAGCCTCAGGATTTAGTCCTTTGTTTCTCTGCCTCCTCTTCTCTCCTCTCTTCTCTGAACTTTTGCTTGAAATCTTCCCTGATTTTCTCCTCCTGAGTGAGTGTGAGCCGGGGGTTTTTACCCCCTCTTCTGGATGGTTTTAGTGAGGAGGTAAAGCTTGTCATCAGGGTTTGAACCTCCACTCTACAGCTTCTATTCTACCTGACTCTATTTTTTTTTTATCCTTTTTTTCCTCCTAATTTTGAACTTTTTTTTTAACTCCCCAGCTCCTCAGCTTCAAACTTTTCTCCCTACCTTGCTCTGACCCCTCCCCCCTTTTACCCCCTCAGCTACCCCCTTATCACCTCCTCTCCTCCCCTCTCTACCCTCACTCCCCTCCAACCATCTTCTGCACAATTTGTACCTTCCTCCCTCTAATCGTCTTCCGCTTCTCCTCCTCAGTGCCAGTCAACTCCAAAGCAGAGGAAGAGCGCCGCCGGTGCCCGAAAGAAGCAGAGGAGCCCGGCCAAGCAGAGCACCGTGACCCGGCAGCCGTCATCATCACCGCCGCCGCCGCCGTCCTCGCCTCCGCCCTCGCCTCCGCCCCCCGCAGACCATCGAGACCAGGAGGAGGAGGAGGAAGTGGCGACTGGGCCTCGGCCGCCGCACCAGGAAGAGGAGACGCTGAAGGAAGTGGGGACCGCCGGCGTCCGAGTGAAGCAGGAGGAAACGGAAGAGGAGAAGGAGGAGCAAGGCCAGAGAGACATGCCCTCTGTCCAAATCAAACCAGAGCCAGAGGAGATGGAGTGCACGGTGAGGAGGGGCGGGGGCGGGGTTCTGGGTGGGGGGTGATGGTGGATTCATCAGGAGGGATGGGGGCGGATGAGGTTATGAAAGAGAATCTGTCAGGTGTAGGTGGGTGAAGCAGGTGATGACATGTTCCAACATGTCTTCGTTTAAATCTGGGGAAGGTTTGGGTTCGACTGCTCAGGTTGTTGGATTATTCTCATTTAATTAACATTAAAGAAAACAAACAAGAAAGGAGGAAGATCCACAAGTCTGCAGGATTCTGGTTGGTTTGTGTGATCCATGTTTTCTTTACATAACTTCCTCATTTTATTTATATGGGATAATAAATGGCTTTAGTTAACCTTACGCTGAAAGACTCCTGCTGGAGGCCTGGTTATCGTCCCGCAGCAGAGCGTCGCACTGAGCGTGACGCAGGTCTGTTTGATTTCTGCTCAATATTGAAGCGTGGTCTGCGCTATGTTATTCCACGCCACAACGCCAGAGGGCCAATCAGGAACTAGCTGTGGGTCTAGATACGGCCGAGGCGGTGAGGAAGTGGGGGCAAGTTTGTGTGACAACGGAGAGACATGAGGGCCAAAAAGGGCGGGGATCCAGGTGGAAAAATGGTCCCAGCGTTCTCACGCACCTCAGATGTAGATTTGACCAATCAGAGGCCTCCTGTCTGCAGCTCTGTCTGCGGTGCAGCAGAGTGTCTGCAGAGGGGGGCATATCTGCGCAGACGACCTGGTTTCTGAGTGTAAACCGGCCTGAATAAGTCCATCTTGTAACCGCCAGCGGGTCGGACCAATGACGAGCCAGCAGGGTTTTTTGGGGCGGGACATGTAGGAATGACGACAGTCAGAAGGGCCTTGGCGGGGCGTTACTAACATGGCTACGCTGTAGGACTCACCTGTAGATTCCACAACTGACCTGGTTTTAGCTGAATTGGCGACAATTTCTCATTTAGAAAAGAGCAAAGAGAAAAACGTGCATTTGTAGAGGAGAAAGATGTCTGTGGTTTCCTTACGACGGGATTTGGAAAAAGTTAGATTTATCAGGGGGAGTGGCGTTCTAGTGGTTAGGGATTTAAGCCCGGAATACTGAGGTTCTGAGTTTGAGCGCCGCTCCCACAGACTGCCACTCTGGGTCCCTGAGCAAGACCCTTAACCCCACACTGCTCCCCGGGCGCCGCACAATGGCAGCCCACTGCTCCCCAAGGGGAGGGGTTAAATGCAGAGGTAAATTTCTCCGATGTGAGATCAATAACGTTCAGTTACTCCACTACACGATTCGCTGCTACGATTGGCTGAAAGCGTGTTATGGGAGGCGGGTTCTAGCTGGGACGTCAGCCAATCAGCTCAAAGTATTGCAGTAAACAGACAGAATGAAGAGCAGCCATCCCAGATTGATGATCTAGAACTCAGATCTACACATTAGACATTAGATTAACCAATAGATGAAGATTCTGAGGAGCTTTCTGGTTCCTTCCTCCTTCCATCGCTCGGCCTGTTAGCCACCTAAGGCTAAAAACCTCCATATTAAAGCAGATGGCTCCTTTAGGACAACTGAAAACATCCCATAACCTCCAAGGAGCGTCTTCATGCTGATAAAACCGACTTTACTTCTGCTTTTATTTTTGTGTTTTTTTACTCAGTCGTCAGAGTTTGTTGTTAGAGCGACATTGAAGGAGTTGCAATTGGTACGTTTACTGATCATGATAGCTACAGGCTGGTGGTCATTATTCAGACTGAAGGTACAGAAAAAATAAACTAGAAAAATGAACCAAAAAAGCGATAAGATTTACCGTTTCAGCCATTAATTAATGTTCTGCAGTTTAACAACAGTGAGCGTATACTTTGATCAGAAACCGTCATCAACTTTAAAGGTTAACAGATATTTTCTGGCCTTAAAGAAGTTAAGAAGGCAGATATTTTCTGTAAACTACCCACTTTAAATTTAGGAAAAGAAAAAAAGCTTTAAAACTGACCTAAATACTAAATAACGACCTAAATAACGAACCTGAGTCGTTTCCACTTTGATCATTTTGGCCTGGATCGAGATATTGGAAAAAAAAAAGAAATTCAGAAATAATCATATTTTGTGACACTTTATACACAGATATATAAATATATATATATAGTTTTTTGGGATAAAGGCCATGGCTGATGGCAGAACATTTTTACCTTTTATGTTTTCAGAGATTCAAACTAAAGTCTAAAAACAAACAAAATGAATCAGTTATTTTATCTGCAGGTCGTTTCTGCTGCAGTCAGACTTTATAATCTCTGCTGCTCACAATGACTGTTTACGTCACGCTAATGGCTGCACGGGTTCTAATCCCATCCTGAAGCGTTTAAACTGACCTCCCCCTTAGATGCTAAGCTAACTTCCTCATCCCTGAACTACTTAAGGATCTGTTGCACTATCATCCACATATTTGAATATTTGGTGTTATGTTGATGGACTGGAGTCTATTCCACAGTTTAAAAAGATTTTCTACTTTGCAATATTTTTATTTCCCATTTAGTTTTGCTAATAATGGTGTGTAACTGTGTGCGACATTGTCATGCAAAAATGTTCGGCTGTGGGAAAGTAAAGCAATTCTTTTCTTATCTGAAAATGGAAAATGCAGACTAGCAGCTATTTCTGCATGAAATGTTTGGCTAAACTTTGCGTTAAAGATGCTTTAGTTTAATTAAAAAGGGCGTGACGGTGAAACCAGAGGGCCGCCGATTTGATTGTTGTTTCCTTAGCCAAGAAGCTGACCCCACACTGGGAAAAATGAAATGTAGATAAGTCATTTTTTCTTAAAATAAGTGCATTTGTTCTTGGATTGAGGAGGTAAAAGCGTCACTTTGCCAATAGAACAAGACTATTTACATTTAAAATAAGAAAACACAGTTGCATTGTCTTATTGCCTCATTTTCCTACACAAATTAACGGTAAATCCACTTAATTTAAGACATTTTTACTTATTTCCAGAATGTTTTTTCAGTACACTGCAAATATTTAAAAATTGAAATATGTACGTTTTTCTTAAAATAAGTGCATTTTGTCTAGAAATGAGGAGGTAAGTGAGACGCTTTGCCAATGGAACAAGACTATTTACATTTAAAATAAGAAAAAACAGTTGCATTGTCTTATTGTCTCATTTTCCTACACAAATTAACGGTAAATCCACTTAATTTAAGACATTTTTACTCATTTCCAGAATGTTTTTTCAGTGCACGTTGCGTACACTGCAAATAATTGAAATCGAAATAAGTATTTGCATTTGCATAAGTAAGTGCATTTTGTCTAGAAATGAGGAGGTAAGGGAGACGCTTTGCCAATTGAACAACATAATTTACATTTTAAATAAGAAAAAACACTTAAACTGTCTTATTATAAGTCCATTTGATCTCATTTTCTTATTTTAAGAGTAAAAATCCTCCTTCCATTGGCAAAACATCTCATTTAACTCCTAGAATTCAGGTTAAATAAACTTATAAGAAGAAATGTTTACTTATTTGTAGATCGGTTTTGCAGTGCAGTAATGGATGTCAGAGCGGCCTCATCACCGCCACGGCGCAGCTTTGGCTGCAACTGACTTGGAAAGTTGGGGGTTTCAGGGATATTTGAATTTTCTCAGATATTCATGGTGCAGATAATACAAGCCTCACTCATCCATTTTTTTTTAGTAGAGATAAAAACAAACAACAACAAAAGAGCTTTTCTGTTGCTGGAGGACAGAAAGCAATAACTATCAGGATCCTTTGACTGCTCTTATATTGATGGCAGTTTACCGTTTTTTATTGATATTTAAACTAGAAAGTTGGAAGGCTGCACGTCTGGTAGTTGTAAAAGTGTTGCTATTTTAACGGTTTATCATTGAGCTGCTTTGCATATGCAGCTGCATCTTAGTACGCAGAGGATTATGCCAAATAACACTGGTTCATTTACCCTAAACTGTAGGAGGTATGATGTGGTGGAAGTCTGGCTTTATGGTAATATGTTGATGCAAAATACCGATAAATAAACAAACAGACTCTTAGTTGATTTAAATAAATTGGTAGATTAAGGCAGAGTCAGAGAAAGCAAATTCAATTCTTTATTTTTGTCTATTATCTATTATATCTATCATTTTCTTATATGTTTATATTGAATATTTAAAGTTGGCATCAGCAAAATACCCCATGATGTGTTAAAAGTAAAAAAAAAAAAACTAGGTTATCGGAAAAAAAAGTTGTACAGTCTTAAATAATACATTTTTGTATTGTGTGGTTAAATGTTTGCGTCTAACATGCAGAAGGCAGAAGTTAAATGATTCTTATCCGCTAGAGTAAAGACAAATAGGCAACTTTTTTCTTTTTGTATGTTGGGGAAACACTTTAATTTTGTCAGCAACATGCGAGGTGGATGATGCGTTTCTCTAAACTACGACTGGAGAAAATCCCAGTTTCTAGCTGTCCATCCCTAATAGA
>NW_015150781.1:121655-124075 GCF_000732505.1 Cyprinodon variegatus
GTGAACTGGAAAGTGACCTGAGATGACATGATGTGAATTGGAGCTATAGAAATACACTGAATAGAATTGAGTCTTTAATTCAGCCAGCAACAGGTGGAGGAAGGAGTCTGTCTAGTCTATCATAAAACTAATCTTCATATAATGCACATAAAGCCAATTTTCAGCATTCCTTCTGATGCTTTACTTTTGTTCCATTTAAAAAAAAGATGCAGACATAATGTGGAGAAAATAGAATCTTTTGAGTCAACGACTGTTATGTTCAAATTAATCAGATTTGGGTCAATATGTTGTGTTACAAGAATAATTAGCCTCACGTTGCGTTGAAATATCCCAGCCTGTTGCTTTTCTCGTTAAGATCTTGCACCCTCATTAATAATGTGTGCTAATTAAACATAATCAGGTAATGTGAGCAAGGAGCTGGCTGGTTATAGGCTGGTTGAAGCTCCATAATGGATCTGATAGGTTGAGGTCCATAACCTGTTATAATCCAGCATATACAATACAGGGCGTGAGGAGTAATGATAAGGGAAGGTTTGTCAGAGTCACAGGCACGCAACAGCAGCCATTACCTCAGCCTGCCATGCAGGGAGAGGATGCATACGGGGTGGGTGGAGTCGGCAGGATGGGTGCAGCATGAAGAGAATATGCTGGAGGAAGTGTAAAAGAGCATAAGGAGACAGATGGGGATAGATTTCAGACGGGAGGAGGAGATATGGTGGAGGTGGAGAGGTTGTGGACAGTCCGATAAGAGCAGACTCAACTGCAGGATTAACACTGCTGTCCATTTCGTCCTCTATTCTGTGAGATGAAGAATGCTTCTAGCTTCTCGCTTTGCTTTTTCAAAAAGAAAATCCTCCCAGTCTGACGGGCTCATGAGATGCATACAGTTTTATATATTATTATATAATGCTGATATATCCCTGAGTCATTACTCATTAAACCAAAATAAAGTCAAAGTACACGGCGTTATTCAGCAGCTTGTGGAGCCACCCCGAGCACCAGTACCTCCCAGTAGGTTTCTGCAAGTCTTTATCAGTCTCCTGCATGTTTGTGGAGGAACTTTGCACCAAACCTCTTTACAACATCCAGTTGATTAAAGTTTGTTTCTCTTAAGGTCCAGCTTTAATCGGGTTCAGGTCCGGACTTTGACTGGACCGCTGTGGCGTCTCGGTACTTTTCTGCTTCAGTCACTCTTGCAGATGTGATGCTGGGTTTGGGATCGCCGTCCTGCTGATGACCCAGTTTGATCCAAACTCCGTCTGTCAGACGGGCAGAGGGCCCCACATTGGGATCTAGAATACATTGCTATGTAGTGAAGTTCATGTTCGACTGGACGTCTGCAGGGTGCTTGGAAAACATGACGGCTAAACTAGCTTAAACCGTAGTCCCATAAGGCACCTGTCGATATCAGTGTTTATCTGCTCCGTTTGTTTACATCTGCAGCCTGCAGCCAAAAGTGGATTCTTTGCTTTATGGTTTATACATTAAACTTTGTTTTTTTTTTCATTTCATTCTTTTGCTCTGTCCCTCCATTAAAGCACTGCCTCCCGGCGGGTAAATTTAGTCTAGAACAGCCACTGGTCTCTAGATCAATGTGGAGCAACAGCTGCGTCTCTAAGGTGGTTCCTGTTGTCTCTCATTGCATCATGATCCACATCCAGCTTCATCAGAAAACTGGAAACAATACTAATAAATCCAGACTCCCCACAAACGTCATTTCAATGTTTTGACACACGTTTTGACAAACTGGTAGAACATAAAGTAAATCAAATGAAAAATTAGACCAAATATAAGGGGTTAGGATGTTACGCTAATTTTGGCAAATGTCTCTGCTTGTCTTTGTTTAGTCTAAACAGAAAGGTATTGAAAGGCAGTCAGACATGAACACTGCTGCAGAGGAAAAACTCAAACTGTCCCGCAGAGCTTATGATGCACAGCTGTGAAATGCAGAAAGTTGCTCCAGAATGTTGCATCTGACGCCGTCCAGTTTTCTTTTGATTTTGTCAAATTTACAAATTGTCAAAGTACAATTTTCAGCATTTTCTAAACCATTAATTGAAACATTTCAAGACAGATGCTGTATATTAATGGAGACACGTCTTAAGTCATCGACAAACATCGGTAGAGTTGTTAGACAGTTATGCTGATGATACCCAGCTATATCTGTCTATAAATCCAGATGAAGCTAACCCATTACAGATTACAGGCATGATTGAAGACATAAAAACTCAACTTTCTGCTTCTGAATGCAGACAAAACAGAAGTTATAATCTTTAGACCAGAGTCTTTGAAAAGACACTTCATTCCGATGGGATTAAACTGATTTCAGATAATAAAGTAGAAAATCTTGGTTTAAATCAAATCAACACCTTTGTTTCTAGATATTGGAGCTTGGCCTGTTTTCCAGTGTAGTCCTGTTT
>NW_015150781.1:126594-128219 GCF_000732505.1 Cyprinodon variegatus
TGCCAGTCTCTACCAGGTGTTGCGATGCCAGTCTCCACCAGGTGTTGCGATGCCAGTCTCCACAAGGTGTTGCGATGCCAGTCTCCACCAGGCTTGGCGACTTAAGTGACCAGTTGCCACCAGGTTTCATGCTCTTACCTGATACTTAAAACTTAACTTCCTTCCTGTTTGTGTTCCTTCTAGTGAATTTTATCTTGCCTGGCTTTATGGGCCAACCCCCTTCTTGTGGTGCTGCACACTGCCAGCCAGCTGGCTGTAAAAAGCAAGACTCTTTCACTTTAGGACAACTTCAGCTTTGTGAAAAATCTTCAGTTACTTCATGTTATTTTATTTTTTTTCCTCTTTTGATCAACCATAAAAACCAGCAGATGCACCAGTAGGACGGATGGAAAAGAAGCAAATTTCTGATTGGTTGTTTGGAAAACTTTGAACACTTCAGGGATTTATGCTCAGATGAGGCCAAAAGTCTCAGAGAAAGGGGGAGGGGTTCTGGTGGATATCCCAATGTGTTCTGGTATGGTTTGGGTTAGTGATGGGTGGGGGCTGGGTGGAGTAGTATTGCGTAAGGGATCATTATGCAGAGGGCATGTGTGTGTGTGTGTGTGTGTGTGTGTGTGTGTGTGTGTGTGTGTGTGTGTGTGTGTGTGTGTGTGTGTGTGTGTGTGTGTGTGCGTGCGCTGACCACACCCCGGCGGCTGTCTCCCAACACGAGGGAGTGGACTTTCCTGTCCGCAGATAAAGTGTCCAGGAAGTGGACCCTCCTGCAGTTTGCTTTGCTCAGGATCTAAACACTCCAAACCTTGTGAACCTGCACTGTTATCACTTTGATTAACTCTATAAAAGTTTGCGCCGATGCAAACGGTTTGAAAGTGAATAACAGAACTATACCGCTGCATGCATCGGGGGGCTCACACATGTTAGAGGCACACAAACGATGAACACGGTGGTTTAATTCTCAGCAGAAGGTGTTATGACCTGATCAGAGCAAACCAAAGGCAAAAAGATGCAAAAATTATTAATAATTATCTCTATTCAGCTGCTCTACAGACTGAATGCCTGGTTAATTATTTCTGCTATTAAATGCCGTAAAGTGATACTGTCACTTTTCCAGTCGACTGACGTTATCTGCTAATATTTATTTTGCAATAAGTCAGACATAAAACATCTGAGAAGTGGAGAACTATTTTTATTTTTATGCAGCAGAAATCGCTGCAAACTTATGCAGGAATTAGATTTGGACCCTTGAACATTGCGTCTAACAGCCCCTGATTTACTGTACGTATTAAAACTTTAGATGGAAAACAGGACAGTTAACTCTGATGCACCGTCCTCCTGAACTTGAGGGCAATAAAATGTGTTTGTTTGAGCAGGAAAACGGGAAAATGAAGTCACACCTTCAGACAGAACTTTAAGGTTTAAAGTTCTGGAGAAACATTAACTACCATGAAGTGTAGCTGAGGAATTCACTCCATCAATAATCTGGAACTTTATTTATCATCTGATTCGTCCTCCTGGTCATCATTGGTAGAGTCGCTGCAAAAGGTTGTTTTTTTTATTTCTCAGTCACAGCAGCTTTACTATAAGAGATGTTTGGCAGAATAGATGGAAATAAGGGTGATGGATGG
>NW_015150781.1:130229-131095 GCF_000732505.1 Cyprinodon variegatus
TATAATATCTACGTAAATTATGAAGAAAGTTGAGCAGATTTTACCAAACGTCTTATTAAATATCCATGGTTTTGCTAAAGCCGCGTGTACACAGCAATTTTTTTTAATCGTTGCACGCAGCTACAGCTCAAATTGTACAACGAAACCGCAGGTTTTAAAAGTTCCCAGCTCACCATGATTGTTCTCACACTGAACGACCCGACGCTCTGATGCGATCTACCTGCTCACACTGTACGCCTAAAAAATCACATGGGACTCGGCGCAGAGAGATGGCGCGACTCGTCAATCTGGAAGAAGAAGAAGGAGAAGAAGAACTCCCTTATTGCGCAGTGCTTGAGGTTCTGGTAAAGCGGGTCGTAGCTCTGCTTCAACAGCAGGATTTACCCTCGACCTCCTTACGACGGACGAATGAATTTCAAACATGTTTGATTTTATCCGGACCTTACGATTCCTGATGGGGAGTTGGACGTGAGAGGCTGATCGCCCCTCGTTACCCCCTGTACTCTACATGAAGCAGGCGGAAAACGCAAAAAAAAAGAAAAACAACTTTTTTTTTTAGGATGTTTGTGAAGGAGTGATGAACGTTTGAATCCTCCAGAATAAAATGTGGAAATTTGTTGAAAATAGAAGAATATGATCTATTATTGTACAGTAGTAGCTAATCAAAATTTCCCCTTTCCCTGGCTGGTCCTTGGCTGGTCCTTGTCTGGCCCTTGTCTGGTCCTTGTCTGGTCCTTGTCTGGTCCTTGTCTGGTCCTTGGTTGGTTCTTGGTTGGTTCTTGGCTGGTCCTTGGTTGGTACTTGGCTGGCCCTTGTCTGGTCCTTGGTTGGTCCTTGGTTGGTCCTTGGTTGGTCCTTGGTTGGTC
>NW_015150781.1:131953-134059 GCF_000732505.1 Cyprinodon variegatus
CAGACCCTGTAATTCAGTGAAGGGTGGAGTCAGAGTAAAGAAATATGAACGCTCAGGAGAAGGCCAGTGGCTGGAAGTTGGAGGGGATTTTGCTGCCATTTAACTGGTTTCTGACTGGAAAGGGTCATTTTGAATGGCTGCTACTATATCAATAAATAATTAAAACATACAAGATTTTTAAAATAATTTAATATCAATATTGCATTTCTTGTCATGTGACCCTTTAACATAGATCTGTGTTTTCATAACGGCGTTGAGGAAAATTCAGATTTTGTCAAATATATTTAAAATGAAAAAAAAAAATCATACTTTATATATTGATTTATTTATATTTGATTTTAAGAGGATTGGTTTAGATTAGTGTTGGGATGAGCTAGAAGCTGCTCTGACCATCTGACCGTGATATAAGTTGGACAGAACATCCATTAAGGAGCAACCATAGATCCAGGAAAACAGTTTTAGTGTTTTACAGATTGCTGCAAAACAGAATAAAAACAATACCTGTCATCAGTGATCCACCTTCTTCCAACAGAAACAGCCTGCTTCCTCTGGTTAGACGGGGACTCCTTTGTGCCAGCTTTGCTTCTAATGAAGTGCTGAAGGATTTACTGCCATAATGATCGAATCAAGAGATTTTAATCATGGAAGGAATGAAATATGAAGGGAGAGACTCATGAAAACACTTGTTCTAGTCTTGTTTTTGGTTTGACTAGAGTAAAAAGTATGTTTCTGTTCCATCAGCAGACAGCCAAGCATTGGGGAAGCTGCAGTGTTTGCCGTTTGAACTCCATGTTCTGAAACTGAAACGGCTCTGCTGCCTTTTACTGTATTTCCACGTCATGTTTGGCCGTATCTTCCAGAACTTGTCTTTCCTGTACGGTGTTACCTCTGAACATGAAGGGGGGGAGAAAACTGAAATACTTAGTCATTTTAAAGAAGACGTACCTTGAGTTATGACTCTCTGGTGAAACTAACAGGCAGAAGTGTCAAACAGCAAGTGGAGTGACTCGTTTTGGGCGGAGCTACACTGTTTTGAATGTTTTTCACTGTTTGAGGCTTGACCTTCTCACCTCCATTGCGTGCCAAGCTCGTTCAACCAATTCAGGAACAAAGCTTTTCACAATGTTAAACTGGTAGCACAGTGACATCATTATGTGATTATGCAATAAAAAAAAAAGGTGTGAAATAACTATAACCAGAACCCCTGTAGCCTAACTTTTAGCAGAAAACTGCAAATGTTTCAAACTTTAGAACAGAAACCTTAACCTGTTAGAATCAGGTTCACCCAGCAAATCCCTCCTTAAATCTTAAGATGTCGTATTAAATATTAAGCTTCGTCTTTGATGATGTCACTTTGTTTTTGACCTTAAAATAATCGGTGTAATCTACTTTCCTACCCACTGCTTTGTTTCCATAATTGCAGTTTTCAGAGCGTAGCTGTGCTGCTGTAGCTGACATCAGGCGAATGTGTGTCTTGGACGATCGGCCGGATCGACCCGGTCTGCACTTGGATCAAAATGTCAACAGGTGGCTCAACCAGACGGCTGGCATCCAAACAGTGATTGGATCCAGTAGCTGTTGGAATGGATAGAGCTGCACCTGTGTGCAAGTTGTCAGCTGTTGCTTTTATTTTATTTTTGACATTTCTGTTGACTGTCCACCACTGCCTTAAGACAAAAACATTTTAGCATAAAAAGCAAAACATTTAAGAGGCATCCTGATCAAAGGTATCCCTGGAAGCTGCAGTTTGAGATTTCTCTGTCTTTCAGGGGAGCTCCTGAAGAATCCCAGCAGCTCAGTTATCTGCTTTACCGGCTAGAAACAATCATGGATGGATGGATGATGGATGGATCAGTGGGTGGATGGATGGATGGATGGATAATGGATGGATGGATGGATGGATGGATGGATGGATGGATGAGTGGATGGATGAGTGGATGAATCAGTGGATGGATGGATGGATGGATGGATGAGTGGATGGAGGGAGGGAGGGATGGATGGATGGATGGATGGATGGATGGATGAGTGGATGGATGGATGGATGAATCAGTGGATGGATGGATGGAGGGATGAGTGGATGGAGGGAGGGAGGGATGGATGGAGGGA